>NW_024081735.1:0-5543 GCF_003009895.1 Hyaena hyaena
AATAAGTCAGGCAGAGAAGGACAAATATCATATGTTTGCACATATAGGAGGATTAGGAGGACCTTGACGGAGGAACAAGGGGGAGAAGAAGGGCGGAAATGGTGGGGGAAAGGGAGAGAGGCAAACCACGAGAGACTCTTGAATGCTGACAAAAACTGAGGACTGATGGATGTGGGGGGGAGGAGGGATGGGCATGGAGGAGGACACTTGTGGGCATGAGCACTGAGTGTTATGTGGAAACTAATTTGACAATAAACTATTTGTAAAAAAATAAATAAATAAATAAATAAATAAATAAAATAAAATGGAAAAAAAAAGTAATACAATTGTATATTTTTATAAAGTAAAATTTTATTAGAATGTGGCATGTAGATAAATGTTTCAAAGATGTATGACAGATGTTTATAAGGTTTATACTTCAAAGCATCAGTAGTATACATTTGTACTACTTTGACAAAATAGTTTAATGAATAGTATATTTTCTACCCAAGCCAATCCAGAAGAATTCTATCTTTTAGGACGTATTTTTAATTCTAATTG
The DNA here is from genome assembly GCF_003009895.1 of Hyaena hyaena. Lineage (NCBI taxonomy): Eukaryota > Metazoa > Chordata > Mammalia > Carnivora > Hyaenidae > Hyaena > Hyaena hyaena. Next base: position 541 of record NW_024081735.1, read on the forward strand.
TGTATGTGCATGTATGAATATTATACATATATTCATATATATGACAGAATTGGCTCAGAAAATACAATTTACATACTCACACCCACAAATAGTTGAAAATAGTACTTGTGTATTTAGCTTCCCTCCAAAATTATATAGATAAGCTTTTTGTCACCTAGAGAAGAATATTTTGTGAGGCTGGAAGTTCCCAAGAAGTTTGTGTCTCTTTAAAATATTTCACTCTTAAGGGAACCTGGGTGGCTTAGTCAGTTAAGTGTCCAACTCTTGGTTTCAGTTCGGGTCATCATCTCACAGTTTGTGGGTTTGAGCCCCATGTTGGGCTCTGTGTTGACAGCGCAGAGCCTGCTTATGGTTCTCTCTCTCCCTCTCTCTCTGCCCCTCCCCCGCTCACTCACTCTCTCAAAATAAATAAATAAACTTAAACATTTTTTTAAAAAAGAAAAATGTTATAAGATATTTAATTTTAGAAGGGCCTTACTTCTCTCTCCAGCTCTCTCTCTTTGTGGTTCCTCTTCCCCTCCTCCTTTCTTTCTCCAGAGATGATGAACAGGGAAGGGGTCAGGAGAGGCCTGACCTTGGGAGAACACAGCCTCTGCTTTATTCCAAGCCCTACCCTGCACAATTGGGCATACGCTACTGAAAGAAGAGCTGGAGGAAGTTGGACTGGCTGCCAGAGTAGAGGTTGGGGGTCGGCTGGGGGGTATTCTCCAGGAAGGAACTCTCCAAAGCCATGATTGCTAGAGAATCATAAGAGGCCATCAGACAGGAAGTCCAAATAGGGACAAGTCTTTGCCAATTTGCAGGTGTGAGCTGAGAATGATTTTAGGGGGTAAGCCCCCTTCCACGCTGGAAGCTATGCAGGTGGTGTGGTTGGGCTCTGCCTCTATATCCATAGGTCTAGAGGGGCCCTTGCCTCCCAAGGCCTGCTGAAGGGGTGTATTTCTCCCCTATGCCTACTCTGCTGGGCAGTTCAGTGTGACCAGGGACCGGCATAGGACAATGGTCAGGAGAGGCTGGGTCACAGGAGAAGGCTCTTGAGAGATAAGGTGCATACCTAGTCCAAGCCCTAACTTACCCAATGGGAAATATTCCCCCTGAGGCAGAATTCCAGTATACCCAACTCTTTTGCCAAAGAGGGGCCAGGTGGAATGGTTGGTATAATCACCTGTCAACCTAAAATTGTCAGAAAGGCAATAATTAAGGAAAAGTGTTGATCTCGGATCATGAAATTGCAATTCAGGGTACACAGGTTTGGGTTAGCAGCCCAAATAGTGTCTACTAAGGAGCAAAAGTAAAAAACGTTTAAAGACAAAAAAGGAATGCTTGTATATATGGTTCACATCGTTTTTTTTGTTTGTTCATTTGTTTGTGTTTTTTTAAGAGAGAGAGAACGAAGCGCCTGAATGGCTCAATGGGTTAAGTGTCCGACTTTTGCTCAGGTCATGATCTCGCAGTTCATAAATTCGAGCCTTGCATCAGGCTCTGTGCTGACAGCTCAGAGCCTTGTGCCAGCTTAGAATTCTGTTTCTCCCTCTCTCTCTCTCTCTCTGCCCCTCCCCTGCTCATGCTGTCTCTCTCTGTCTCAAAATCAAACATTCAAAAATAAATAAACATTAAAAAATATTTAAAAAGAGAGAGAGAGTGTATGCACAAGAGTGTGAGGGAGGGAGGGGCAGAGGGAGAGCAAGAGATAGAATCTTAAGCAGGCTCTATGCCAGCTCGGAGATCTACATGGGGCTTGATCTCACAATCGTGAGATCATGAGCTGAGCCAAAATCAAGAGTCAGTCGCTTCACTGACTGAGCCACCCAGGCACTGCTGTTCACAAAGAATTTTGATTGGTATTGGCAGCAGAAAACTAATCTTGACTAAAAGATGGCTGAGGATTTCATAAGCAGAAGTCCATCATTGTAGCAAGTTGCAGATTTTCATGCAGAGTCCTTGGAGTATTTGCAGTTTGGCCCAGTTCAAAAGTTCATGGTTCCATTTGATGAGAACAGTGAGGACATGCATAAAGCTCACATCCTTAATGGCCTCCCAGGTCAGTTTTAAAACCCCTTGACATAACTGACTCCATTTTATTTCACCTTTCTCTCTCTCTCTCTCTGTCTCTCTCTCTCTCTCTCTCACACACACACACACACATAAACACACACACACAGGAGGAAGAAGAAGAAGAAGAGGAAGAAGAAGAAGAAGAAGAAGAAGAAGAAGGAGGAGGAGGAGGAGGAGGAGGAGGAGGAGGAGAAGAAGGTGGCATCTACTTTATTCCAAGCCCTAAGCTACAAAAAGTGTGCATATTCCTCATGAAGGCAGTGCTGGAGATCGGTGCACTGGGGAAGGGCTCGGGTCCTGGCTGGGGTATCCTTTATATTAAATTTCCAATTCTATTAAGTGTATCTATTGCTTTCTAGCTGATGGGGTGAGTTCTTGGGCATGCATTGAAGAGTTTATTGAAGTTGGGGTAAAATTTGTCTTCTGGGTAAGCTTCTGATCACTGGAAATCTTTTCAAATTACAAGATACATCTCCTGTCTTCTCTTCTTGGGCCAGGGGATATTAGCAGCCAGCAATAATAAACTTTAAAAACATTGCAAAACTATATTTCTTAGGGAAGTTTTAGTAGTAGAGGTTAATCCTGCCCTAAATGATGTCGAGCACTTACCTGGTGCCCATGGAGCACTCAAGCCAATAAGAAGCACCAGGCAGAGTTAGCAGAAGATGGCGGCCATGCCCTACAAGGTGGAGGACATTGCAGAGGGGACAGGAAGTGAACAGGGGAGTAAGAAATGGCCCTGAGGGCCTCCTGAAGATTATCCGTAGACTCTATTTCCCTCTTTCCACCGCTGCAGAAAACACAAGGAAGGACACTGTTGACTGAGAGACCAGCATAGACAAGAGTGAGGACGTTGGCATGATTTACAGAGGCCATCCACTGGCCCAGCATCAGGTTCTAGAACAGTTTCATGTCTTTCACTTCACTTACCTTCCCTGCATCCCATGAGCTCATGTCTTCATCTCCAGTTACTCCTCCCTGCCACTAGTCTCTTTCCACACACTACACACCCCTGCCAGTCACTCCTCTTTGCCAGACTGTGTTATCTTGCACTTTCCTATCAATCTAAATTGGCACCAAATTTCCTTTTCCTCTTTTCTCTTCTAATCACATCTTTCTTAGGAGTTAAGACCAAATCACGTTTTCGTCAAAGTCTTCTTTGTTTCCATTTCTTCTCCTCCACTGCCAATTGTTCTTACTTCTGCAGAGTGTCCCCATTTTATATAGTTTAGAACTTGGCAGATTTAGGGAACTTCAGTGTGGTATAGATAACATTCCCAGACATGTTAAGCAAAAGAAAAGCACTGTGACAGCAGAATGTTCTGGGCTTTATCATCACCTGGGCCTTAGAGCATTTTTTTTTCCCCAGGAAAAGGCAGGACATATATGCATTATATATGCTTGCAAATCATTTACAAGCAAGGTCAAAACATACCCCTTTTAGCAGAATGGCATTTTGACTTTTCTGCACATCAGCTATAAAAAAAGAAAATTTTATTCTCCTTAGAATTAAAAAACAAAAACAAAATCACCACACATTCAAAAATTATGTTTCCTTTTGACTTCCTCTCACTAAAAGTTACTGAAATCGAGAAATTTACCTATTTGCAAAGAGATATTTGGATTATGGCTGGGAAGAAGAGATCTTGATTCAATTTATTTCTGTAATAACTAATTCAAGTAGACTCTGGGTTTAGTATTGGGCCAACCACGAATGTTCTTAACCGTGTCCATGGTCTTTTCCTTCCGCTTATAATTTAATTTGGGGAAAAGATGCCAAAATCAGTCCTGTGGAAAATAGCCGTAGACTTTCATATGGTTGAGTTATAAACAATGTACACTTTGCAGTATTCTTTTTATTTTTTTATTTTTTATTTTTTATTTATTTCTAGGAGAGAGAGAGACAGACAGCGTGAGCAGGGGAGGGTCAGAGAGAGAGGGAGATACAGACTCCGAAATAGGCCCCAGGCTCTGAGCTGGCAGTCAGCACAGAGCCCGATGCGGGGCTCGAACCCACGTACCGCGAGATCATGACCTAAGCGAAAGTCGGACGCTTAACCGACTAAGCCACCCAGGCGTCCCCACTTTGCAGTATTCTAAGTTAAATAATGTATATTGTATTTTGTGTATTGAATCCACAGTGGGAACTTATCTGTGAGTGGAAGCCTCTGGAATTATTACCACACCATCTCAAAATATAAGAAGGAAAAACCCTCTCCACCTAAACCATGTTGAATTTGGGGTCTTGAACTAATAGCATGTACTGGTTCATCTTTAGGGGGATGGAGGAAAAAAATGGTGACATACTAGATTCCCATGATTGCCCCCTAGTCTTCCCTTGCCTTGTTAATTCAAATGACCTTAAAGTCATACGTGTAGTTAACATAGAACACGGCTCTTCATTAGAAAAACTACCATTAATTTTTCACTTATTTGTTCCAACAAAATACTTTGGTAACATTATTAATTTTTTGTTAAGATAACCCTACAAATCAGGAGCTATTGTTATCCTAGTTTTATAAGGATATCTCCTGCCATTCCTTTCTGGCCTGCCACGTTTCAGTAGATAGGTCTGTCACCACTCTGATAGGTTTCCCTTTGTATGTTAGGGCCCTTTTCTCCCTAGCTGCTTTCAAAATTCTCTCTTTGTCCTTGTATTTTGCCATTTTTACGATGATATGCTGTGCAGAAGATCGATTCAAGTTACGTCTGAGGGGAGTCCTCTGAGCCTCCTGTATTTCAACGTTTACTTCCTTCCCCAGGTCGGGGAAGTTCTCTGCTATAATTTGTTCCAGGACTCCTTCAGCCCCTTTCCCTCTCTCTTCCTCTTCTGGGATTCCTAGGATACGGATATTGTTGCATTTGACTGTATCGCTAAGCTCTCGAACTCTTCTTTCCTGTTCCTGGATCAGTTTGTCTCTTTTTTTGTCAGCTTCTTGTTTTTCTAT
>NW_024081735.1:8606-101053 GCF_003009895.1 Hyaena hyaena
TTTCTCATTGCCATGTAGTACTCCATGGTATAGATAAACCACATCTTCCCTCCCGTTTTGGTTTTATTTTTCAGTATTACTTTGGCCACTCGGGGTCTTTTGTGGTTCCATACAAATTTTTGGATAGTTTGTTCTAGTTTAGAGAAGTATGCTGGTGCAATTTTGATATCTTCACACAATTTCTAATTCCCAGATTACCAAGACAATAACCTCAACATTACTAATCTGAAAAAAATGATAACATAAATACTAAACAACGTGCTACTTTACCTATATGACAAAGCTGGTACACAGGGTACAAACAAACCATTTGCCAAGATACTAAAATATTTTCAAATCTGTTGGTATAATGCTGCTGCTCTACACACCAGGATCCCTATCCCAGAATCTTCCAGACCTCTATCACAGCAGGGTCTCCTGAATGTTTTTCCAGTGCTGTGGCCTCTGCCAATTCTGGTTGCTAAATATTTAAATGTCACCCCTGTACACTTGCACATGTGCCATAACAAGGCAGGAAAAGAGCCTTTTATTTGAGGGAGGAAATTCAGTGAAATGATGCTGAGATAGAATAATAGGGCCACTCAGTAGCTATTCCCTGTAGGTTCCCAGCAACAACCAGACCATCAGCTCAGAAGCCATCAGACGATGACATGCAAAATGTTCTGTGAAGTTTATTTGTCTGATTGTTTAAATACACAGTAATCTTTTCAACTGTTTTTGGCTGTGGTTGGGTAGCTTTCTCTTTTTTCACCTGAACGGAATCACAAGTCCCTTACGTCTTGGTGAATCCAGAAGGTGCATATTAATCCAGATCTTCAGTCTTCACTAATGGAGCCTTCTTCTCACAAATCCAAGAAATTTCAGCACTGCAGCGGGAAATGTAAATCTTTCCTTTCTGAAAATAGGCACATCCTTTGGATCCATTGATCTGGGCATATTCTATAGTGCTGAATCTGGAAATTCATCCATTTAAAATTAATGACACATTTCATATTTGAAATTTGATCACAGTTCAGTGTTCTCAGTAACCAAAAACCATCTATCTGAACTTTGAGAGACTTCTGTTTCCACAACATATTGAAGTTCTTCAAGCTGGCATATCTGAGTTTTTCATTTCAAGTTCATCATAATCCCAGATGGAATTATTTAAGCAGGGTACTTAAATGCTGGGTTGACAATTTCTATCCTCTCCATTAACATAGTAAAAACTACCCAGCTCATATTTTATTAGAAGCACCAGGATTTCTTTACTTTGGAACTTTATGAAGAAAAGCAGACAAGTGAAATCACATTCTGGGTGGGGAACTATTACATTTTATTATGCACAAGTATAATTTTGTGTATATATAATTTTGCATTATACACACACACACACACACACACACACACACACACACACACGGTGAAGAAAGAACTAGATAAGGGTTAAGGGAAAACATGAATGACTCCATAGATGTGGTTCTGATATCGGTCCCTAGTTCCTCCATAAGGAATTGGTGATAACTCTCAATAATGTCACCTAATTGTGTCATCTAAATGTCATCTAAAAGTGTAATCTAATCAGGTCTCAACCTCCTGTGTGCTTTTTTACTCAAATGATCTGCATACACTGCAGGATTCTTTTCTTACTTCAGGGATGGGCTTACCAAATCTTCCTCTTGGCGTTCATGCTTGCTGAGATTAGCCTTACTCAGTAGGACTTGGCTGTGTGATTCTGAAGCTCACTCCCACCACCCTGTGTGATGATAGCCACAGCTCTGAGGGGCATCAGTGACCTCAGACTTGGTACCTTTCTGCAGGGACCACCTCCTCCATATTTTAACCAGAAGTGAGTGGAGAGACCTGGGATAATGGAAACTCCTTTGGGAGAAAAGACTCATCTTCGTAAAGTCCAACAACACTTCTGGAGTATGATGGCATACTCTATAAACACTCAGTCTAGCAGCAATACCCCAGATTAGTGTATAATTATCTCATGCCCAATATGGCTCCATTTACAAAGAAGTGACTATCATTTTTGTCTGTGTGTTTATTACTTTGCACGTGCTCTTCACCATGATTATTTGGGTGAAACCAAGACTAATTGATTTAATATGACTCATAGTGGTCGTTAGGGAGTGAGAAAATTGGTCTGAGTAGAAAGAGCCATGACAAAATTGTGGGAAATAGATGAAGATGATGCATATCTGGGGAGAAAGTACAGACCTTCCATTGTTTGTTGTAAAGGGAATGTGGGAAGTCACTGCTAAAGCACAGTGTCCTTGGTGGAAAATGAGTGATTATAACTCAGTTTATGGAAACTTGGACAACGTTCATTAAGGAGTAAAACAGGAATGAGATGAATAGGTGAAGAACTTGAGGGGAAGGGAGGTGGAGAAAAACCTACCACACCATGAAAGGGGAAAATGCACTTACAATATTTCATGTAATGTGCAAATACCACAAATTACTTAAAAAGTACAGGGGCACCTGGGTGGCTCAGTTGGCTGAGTATCTGACTTCAGCTCAAGTCATGATCTCACGGTCAATGACTTCAAGCCCTGTATTGGGCTCTGTGCTGACAGCTCAGAGCCAGTAACTTGCTTTGGATTCTGTCTCCCTCTCTCTCTGTCCCTCCTCGGCTCACACTCTATTCTCTCTGTCTCTTGAAAATGAATAAGTATTTAAAAAATTTTTTTAAAATACAAATACAGTTGTATCATTTTCATATAGTTGTGATAAGCTGTGTTTCTCAAAACATTTGGTCTGTAGTCACTAAGAGAATTTTGCAAGACTATTCCTTTACATATTTTTGACATTTATTTTTTCCACGATGTTAAATAGTTGCAAAAACTATAATTTTCAAAGTATCATGTAATCTATAGGTATGTTAAGTATTTCCTCAAAACATTGAAGTGGCAGATTCAGCTCATTTTAAGTTATGAAAAGCATTTGCAATATAATCTAATTGGTAAGTTCCCATCAAAAAACGAATTGTAAACTGATCCACCAATTTAGACATACTTGCTGTTAGAAAATGACTGACAATTATTGAATTTAAATAAATATGTTCGTGTGTGTCCTTATGATAAACACCCTGCACTGGACTGTAAGTGTTGGGCAGCCAGGGTAGCAAAGAGGCCAAGTTCACGATCGCAAAAGTACTGAGTCCTGATTTTGCCTCTTAGGAGTTTAGTGACCTCAGGCAAGTTATTTCATCTCTCCATGGCAATTGTTTCATCCCTAAAATAGGAATATAACAGTGCTTTTATCAGAAGGCTAATATTTATAGCATGCTTCAAACAAACTGTGAGTATTCTTTGTTTTTTAAATAAAAAATATAAATTGCAACTAACAGAAAGATTCAGTGTTTTGCCATGAGTTTGTCACATAAGTGAAATTAGGTAGCTTTGCTTTCAATAGTTTTTACTGAAGCTCTCTTTTCTTCGTATGTTGTACTCTTTTTTTCGCATCAAGGTTTATAATTCTTGCAGTTAACATTGATTTTCTTAGTATTCAATTTCTTAGTATTCTTCGCTTGCTTCCCGCCCCCACCTCACCCCAACAGTTGAGACTTACAAGGATGGAGAAGGAATGGAGCCATCCTCCCATAGCCAGCTCCTTCCAGATAGATTCCGTGATAAGCCCAACCAGAAGAAAGAAAACTTTGGTAATGGCTGTGACTTCAGAAAATCCTGAGAGAGACAACAGGGAAAGAAATCATGTGAGAGCCACATTCTGGTTCACAGATGTAAGATATTAATTCTCAGTCAAAATGCTCAGAATTTCTATTATATGAGTCAGAAGTTGCACATATTTACTTTCTATCATATAAATAATTTTTATCACCAGGGAAAGAAATTCAGTCAGACCTTTTCCTCCAAGCTATCTATCTTCACCAAGGTGGAGTTCTGGTCTAGGCAGTTATTTCTACTATTAGTCCACGTAGCCTCCTCATTTGTTGCAAAATAATAGCAGCTGTTTTGGTACCATTGCCACATCTTAGGGAAAGGATTGCATTTGTGGTCTGAAAAAGAAATGACACCCATTAACACAAATTAAATAATGCTGGAGTGACGGGGGGATATTTTAGAAACTAAATAATCGAACTTGACAATGGAGTCTGAGACCCAGCATTCTGAAAACATACTGCTTTAGGAGCCCATGAAAATGAAATAGCCCCTGATTATGGGTTGGGACAATGGTGATCAAAATTCTCTTTTCACGGCTCAGTCTTATGGCCTCAGAATTACCAGCTATACTTTGAGCTTCTTATAACATCAGGGTCACCTAAAAATAGTTCACAAATTAAGAAGCTCAAGTATCTAGATTGGTATCATCCCAAGGTGCTCCCCAAATTCACCTCTGTGTTTTCAAAAATATTAAATAAATTTAAATCTTTCCTGTCACCTGTAACTTTAATGCGGCATCATTAGGTTATTGGGTAACATAACTTTCCCATACTATGAGGTGGCACATGTGATCGGTGCAAACTGGGGCAACACGTTTGACCTGACAGTAGCGCCTGATTACCTGAAGTGTGAATGAACAGCTCTTGGCAGAGTTTGACGGCCATCTGTCCCTGCCGCTTCAATAGACTGGAGATCTGGGATTTGAGATATTCCTCCTTGGTGGGAAGATTCTTGTAGTTGCTCAGCTGCTGGGATAAATTATCTTGCCATTGGTGGATGATTTTTTGCAGTTGATTTAATCTCTCTGAATCTGAGTTAATTCCATTAGATGTCTGCAAAACTCCAAGACATAACAGGAGACACCGTCATATACCTTCTTATTCTCAGCCATAGATAATTCTTTCAACGCAGAAATATTTCTTACATCATGTAGTATGTATTAGTGCCTCCCAATAACTGAAGTAAGTTGGAAGAAGCACACACGATGCCTTTCTATTCCAAATTGTTTGGAGCTCATCCTTATAATTCTACTGAGACTTTAAATATGACTATACTTGGGGCGCCTGGGTGGCTTAGTCAGTTAAGCGTCCGACTTTCGCTTCGGTCATGATCTCGCGGTTCGTGAGTTCGAGTCCCGCGTCGGGCTCTGTGCTGACTGCCAGCTCGGAGCCTGGAGCCTGTTTCAGTCTGTGACTCCCTCTCTCTCTGACCCTCCCCTGCTCACGCTCTCTCTCTCTCTCTCCTAGAAATAAATAAAACATTTAAAAAAATAAATATGACTATACTTTTATTAAAATAATGAATTAATTATCATATATCTTTGATATTTCATATAAGGCAATGTCAGTCGTTTTGCCATTCATTTAGTGTATTTTTTTCTATTTGGAGTTGGTTCATGTAATTGTTGCTTACATAGGAACGGAACCCTTTAAGGCAATAGGTATGGTGTGCAGATCACTCATCAAAATTTTCTACATATTTGCTTTTTTGTTAATGCAGATTTTAGAGGCACCTGGGTAGCTCAGTCATTTAAGCATCTGACTCTTGATTTCGGCTCAGGACATGATCTCGTGGTTCCTGAGATTTAGCCCTGTGTAGGGCTCTGCAGTGACAATGTGGAGCTTCAGAGCCTGCTTGGGATTCTCTTTTTCCCTCTATCTCTGCCCCTCCCCTACTCTCTCTCTCTCTCAAAATAAGTTAATAAACACTTTTAATGCAGATTTTAATGCCACACTAGACCATTTCTGGCCCTGGGTCCATAAAAACTCTGCTCTTTTAATTAGCACTTAAGGTGATTCATCATCACAATAAATTTAAGAGTCATTGCACTAAAAGCACTGCACTTTAGAAAAATAAAAAGCCCTCACCAGTCTGTAGTGAACCAATGAATATGTGTCATTGCATCTTCATTTTTAAAATATACATCATTGTAGAAGAGCAACTTCTAACCCATAATACATGGCTATTGAATATTTGTTACTGCTGCTAGAACATATTTCTTACTAAAAGAGCGAGCTACCTCATTAGCTCCTATTTAAATGTCCAAATCGGTATGTCTAAATTCTATTTATCCATGAAAACTTCTATATGTTAAAATAAATAAAAGTAGCATGAAAGATACTAGTCTCATTCCGAAATAAACTTTCTTGTCTACAAGTCCCCTAAGAGGGAATAGCATGCCAACTCTCTACTCTGTCCATCATATCCTGAACAATACCCTACAAACTACATATTCTCAGGGTGTCCTTCTACTTAGTGTTAGTACAAGACTCTCTATCCTGTCCAACTCTGACTGCTCAAGGATGGGTCAGAACCAAGGGAATACTCTTTTTTTTGGTTATGGTGCTTGGGAGTAGAACTTCCATTGTTATGTAGAGGTGGTTCAACTTTCTCTATACAGGGTAAGTTGCCTCCAGTAACTTTTCCTCTTTTTTATCTCTTTTTCATTTATAGCATACCTATTTCTACACTAGAAAGGTCCTGAGTGAGCAGATTGAGCCACTCTTGTACTAAGTCTTTGGGGTGAATGAAAAGACATGCTCTTTCTTGAGTCCACCTCCCTTTGTTCCCTGCTTCTCACCATTGGGATAATAGGTGGATAGGTGTGTATGCAGAAAAGAGGCTCCCCATTCCAACCAATAAAGAGGAAAACAAACGTTGTCTTCATAATCCAGTCTAGTTTATTAAGAGAAAACAATGGATTTAGGGCAAAATCCTCATAATCATAAAGTCTGCCCCTTGGTTATTGATCTTAGAGACTTGGAAGAAGGAAAGAGATGTGATCATATGCTATAATCAAACCTGAATTTGCAGAGTTTACAAATGTGTTTCCTAATCACCTTTCATGGGGTTGATTAAAATATACTTACACACAATCCCCAAGGTCATCAGCCCAATCAGCAGCATCAAACAAAGAATTAACAGACTCAAGGCAGCCTGGCGCCATGTTGGGGAATGAGCTGGATACCCTGAAGAAAACCAACAGAGAAATTGCAGTTACACATGAGTTTTTAATTCTCCCAAACTTCCTAAACTTTCTCTGTTATTTCCCTCTTTACTTTCTAGAAAATGTCTAAAATGATGTGCAGTAAGGTCTCTACCATCAGTGCTCCAACACTTCTCTTCCCCACCATTCTCTTTCCCTTTAAGAGTGTCTCCTAGGGGCACCTGGGTGGCTCAGTCAGCTAGGTTAAAGACCTGACTTCAGCTCATGTAGGTTAAAGACCTGACTTCAGCTCCTGTCATGATCTCACAGTTTGTGAGTTCAAGTCCCGCATGGGGCTCTGTGCTGACAGTTCAGAGCCAGGAGCCTGTTTTGGACTCTGTGTCTCCAAATTTTTAAAAAAGAGTGTCTCTTAATTTTTAGGTTTGTGTTTCATCAAACACCCTTCTTTAAGTTTACTAAATGCATGTATGAGATGTGGTGAAAATGCTTCTCTGGATGATCCGGACAATAGGGAACACTTTAAGTTTTTGAGATGATAAAACCTCCCCAAGGCTAAGATTATTGTGGATTTTATTGTTGTCCATTATCTGTTCTGTTTAGCATCGGGTAGATAACGAATGGATATTGAAGGAAAGGCAAAATGAATGTGTAGTCTAACCTATCATATTTCTCAATTCGGATTCTAATGGCATCTAGCCCAATATTGTTTGATAGATCGATGCAAATTTCCATCTCCTTTCATCTCAAGGATTACAGTTATAATGTAAACAAACAAACAAAAATGTATAACCAGTTTTATTAGACCCCATGATAAGCCTATTCCCAACCTCTTTGCATATCGTCCTCAGACCACCTGCGCGTGCACGCGTGCACACACACACACACATACACACACACACACACACACACACACTTAAAATAAAAATAAATCCAAAGAGAAGAATGTAATTCCTATAAATCAGATGATTTGGGGCAACAGCCTAAATTGTCAACAGATTCTTGGAAACAAAGAATATAGTCTGATATACTAACAGGAATCTGGATTCCTGACCACAGAGATTTATATTTCTTCCAACAGGACATCAAGGAACTAAAGACCAGAACTGAGTTTGGACTCCACATACTAGTTGTAGGAACTTGGTTAAGCCATTTAGTTTTTTTCAGCCTCAGCTTTGCTAATATTATTCCACTTACTTCACAATTATATTTTGATTAAAATATGATATAATGCATATAAAATACTATACACATACTGTTATTGATCAATACTACTAGTTATACTGGAAATTTCCATTCTGTAAAAACAGGTTTTTTTTAAACTTCTAAAATAGAAATGACCTCTTGTCTATTTCTGACTCACTCATCTTCCCATTTGTCTCTTCAGTTATTTATACCTTTGAAAATAACACTTTCCTCTACCTTCTCTTTTTTAGAAACCTCCAATCTGACTTCTAGAAGAATATTTGCCTGGCATCTCTCACAAGATGTAAATATCAAGGACTTCACTTATAAAAAGGAATCCGTTATTCCCCAAATTCAGTTTCTCTCATACCCAAAATATGAATAACTATCACTATAGCACAGAGCTTCAAGAAACATAGCGATATCCCACATTTAAAGAGGTCTAGGAAGCCACATGTCCCCCCCACCCCCGCCCCACCGCCAAACTGGGAACATTCATTCTACCAGCGCATTCCACAACTTTATCTCCATCTTGGAGATTCCATAGCGCACTTCTCCTTAGCATCGAAATCAGAGCATTTAACATCTGTTCACCCCCACAAAGGTCACATCTTGCCGCCTCTGAATGCCTACCTCTTTTCCTTAGGTTATTTCTATCCTGGTTATTTCTTGCTCCAACAGAATCCTGAAATGTGAGTGTCGCATAAGTCACTTCTTCAGACATTGTAGAAGAAAGCACTACTACAAATTACTTAATTAATGTTTCAATATCTTCAGGCTCAAGAGCAGGATGTTCTTCTCAAGGCTGGGAGCTTTTATAAACACTCTACTGACCCAAGACACACCCCACTGCCTCTCTGTAAGGACAGAAAGACAATCAGTTTGTGTCTTTGCTTTTTGTAGGGAAAGTGAGAGAAGTAAAGTCTTCTCTTTAGAAATCAGAATAAAGAAGGTCTCAGTCTCTCTGTTCTTTCTGCACTGTTTCTTGTGAAGCAAAAGGGGGACTTGGAAGCAGAGTGGAAATGCTGGTTTCTGGGGGATTCCCATGATCCTCAGGTAGGGGCTGCTCTGAATGTTTCAATAAAGGGTCAGATTATCATGCTTTCATGTGCCAAAGGCCAGCTAACCCTGTATGAAGACATTGGACCTGGTTTATACTCTCTCATATCAGACACGAGTAAGACAGAAAAAGTTGTGTAGGTAAAGACCACCCACAACTGGTTGCTGTTTTAAGAAATACGTGTGTGTGTGTGTGTGTGTGTGTGTGTGTGTGTGTGTGTGTGTGTGACAGAGAGAAAGACAGAGATTGTGGAGAGGGGAGAGTGGCAGTATTAGCAGTGGAGCATAAAGAAGAAATTGATAGCTGTTAAAACTGTGTATGAATGGGAGCTCCCTTTGGCATGGCTAAATTCTGAACAGAACAATCCCTTGGAGATAACTAAGACTCAGGACAATATTTAAAAACAACTACTTGAAGTTTTGGGATAGTGAAACAAGCAGGCAGAATCTGGAGATTAGAAGGGCTGGCTCATGGTGTGGTACTTTTGTTCTTGTTTTTATTTTTTATTTTTAATGTTTTATTTATTTCTAGGAGAGAGAGAGAGAGACAGCGTGAGCAGGGGAGGGTCAGAGAGAGAGGGAGTCACAGGCTGAAACAGTCTCCAGGCTCTGAGCTGGCAGTCAGCACAGAGCCCGACGCGGGGCCTGAACCCACGAACCGTGAGATCATGACCTAAGCGAAAGTCGGATGCTTAATCGACTAAGCCACCCAGGCGCCCCCTTTTGTTCTTGTTTTTAATTTGGTTATTTCATTGACTTTTTAAATGTTTATTTTTGAGAGAGAGAGCATGAGTGGGGGAGAGGCAGAGAGAGGGAGACTCAGAATCTGAAACAGGTTCCAGGCTCTGAGCTGTCAGCACAGAGCCCGACGGGGGGCTCGAACCCACCAGCTGTGAGATCATGACCTGAGCTGAAGTCGGATACTTAACCAACGGATCTACCCAGCACTCCTATTTAGTTGGTTTTTACCCTGCAGGCAGCCAAAAGTCATTGCTATGGGCTAAATCTCCTAGAGAAAATATGCCATCTTTCAGGTCTGAAATGTTGAAGACTGGAGTTTGGGGCAACCGCAAGAACAAACAGTGCTGGGTACTCACATGCACACTGGATATGGGGAATCTCTAGAGCATCTTTACGCCTTGAAGTCTCTTTGAGCTACAAGTTGTATACAATTCATTTAAAAAATAACTTTATAAAATAACCTAGCTCTATCTTCTCTTCCTTAGGACTCAAAATGCCCTGAAAAGGTGTTTCCAGTAAAACTGAAGTAAGTGAGTAAACTCACTGCACAAGCATTTAACCATGATACTTTGTTTCAACAGCATCATATGAGCAATGAGGTGGACAATTTGTTATTATTTTTTTAGGTTTATTTATTATTATGAGATGGGGAGTGAGGGAGAGTTGCAGAGAGAGAGAATCCCAAGCAGGCTGTCAGCACAGAGCCTGATGCAAGGCTCTATCTCACCAACTGTGAGCTCATGACCCAAGCTGAAGTCAAGAGGCAGATGCTTAACCAATTGAGCCACCCAGGCACCCCAAAGTGGACAATTTTTATAGCAGTTATTATTGCTATTATTAAAGCAACTTATATGGTTGTTATTTGGAAGAACATGAGAGAAAAACAGCACATCTCACCTGCCATTGATCATTTAGTTAGTTGGCATCAGACTCTTCAAGGACTGCATTTACTTCTAATTCCATCATCACTTCTCATAAAAATTCACTAATCTATATTTAAAGAGTCAATTGTTGTTGAGAACCTGTGAAAAACAGAATAACAGCTCTCCCCCAAAGATGTGTATGTTCTCCTCCCCAGAGCCTCTGAATATGGTAGTTTCATGGCAACAGGGACTGCAGATGTGATGAAGGTTACATGAGCCCTTCAAAGTGGAGAACCTTTCCTAGATTCAGTCAGAGAGAGACATTGGTGGCTGAAGGTGGAGGAAGAGGGCCAGGAGCCAAGAAAGAGACAAAGGTAAGGAAACGAGTACTCCCACAGAGTACTCAGAAAGGAACACAACCCCTCTGACAGCCTTGATTTACCCCCGTGAGATCCATGTCAGACTTCTAACGCACTGAACTGTAAGACCATACGTTGTGTTCTTTAAGCTGCTATATTTGTAGAATTTGATAAAGCAGCACTAGGGAACTCACACAGAACTCAAAAACAAAATATTTGAAAGCTATATAGGAGCAAGGGAACTAAGAAATCTTTTCTAAAGTTTCCTTCGGGGTAAGAAGAAAAAGATTACATAACAATATGAGGGGGTGCTTTGGTGGAGGTTTTTGTTCTCAAATGGCTGAAGGACTGATCCAGAACCTTCAAGGTCCACCTCTGTGTGGAGATTATCTTCATCAAAGTTCTCTAGGATAAATTGCATGTATTTCGTGGGTGTGAATAAATATCCAATGTAAAGATAATTCTTCAAACACTTTTATATATGATCTCAAATATATACAAATGCACATGTATTTCTTGCTCCTGTTCTTTGTTTTCTTTCCAAAACAATGCAGTACTGAATCAAAAAAAAAAAAATCATTTGGAGGCTCTAAGTCATAATCAGTCAAACTCCCTGGCCAAAAATGTGGAAGTAAATAATAAATCTACATTTATGTTTACTATTCTATAACAGGTAAAGCCAGAGACCATCAATATGAAGAGAAGTTACATAAAAGAGATGATTACAAAAATGAAAACTCAGGATGTTTTTCTTTCTCCTCTGGTCTTTTGCTTTCACCAAATTTTGCAGACTGAGTTTTCATTTTCATTAGCCTGATTCTTTCATGCCTTCAAGTTCCCTAAGAAAGCATTTAACCTCTTACAGTATTATATGAAGTCATAGTTGGGTTTTAAAACAGTGATGAGGAATCCCTCTTGGTGGCTAATAATTTCTATAAGAAAAAGGATTGGGGCGCCTGGGTGGCTCAGTTGGTTAAGCATCTGACTCTTGGTTTTGGCTCAGGTCATGATCTCACAGTTGTTGAGATCCAGCCCCCTGTTGGGCTCTCTACTGACACCATGAACAACCCTGCTTGGAATTCTCTCTTTCCCTCTCGCTCTCTGCCCCCCTCCCCTACTCTCTCCCTCTTTCTCAAAATAGATAAATAAACTTAATAAAAAGAAAAAGGATTGGTACACACGTCCTGTACATTTTCTGCTATTATTCTTTCTTTCTCTTTCTTTCTTTCTTTCTTTCTTTCTTTCTTTCTTTCTTTCTTTCTTTCTTTCTTTCTTTCTTTCTTTCTTTCTTTCTTTCTTCCTTCCTTCCTTCCTTCCTTCCTTCCTTCCTTCCTTCCTTCCTTCCTTCCTTCCTTCCTTCCTTCCTTCCTTTCTTTTTCTTTCTGCCTTTCTTTATTTCTTTCTCTCTCTTTTCTTTTCTTTTCTCTTTTCTTTTAACTCTTTTTTGAACTCTTTTAAGGAGTTCAAAAAGCTCTGTATGCCTTCTATCTCTTCCTACTTTTCCTGAATTCACTTTAATCAGGTTTCCCCCCTCACGTTATATTTAAAAACACTTCTAAATCACCATCAACCTCCACATTAACCCATCTAATGGCTCTTTCCCCAGATTCCTTTTACGCAGCCTATCAGCGGTGTTTGATGTAATTAATTGTTCCCTTTAACGTCAAATTCTTCGGGGTGCCTGGGTGGCTCAGTCGGTTGAACATCTGACTTCGGCTAGGGTCATGATCTCACAGTTTGTGGGTTTGAGCCCCACATCGGGCTCTGTGCTGACAGCTCAGAGCCTGGAGCCTGTCTTTGGATTCTGTGTCTTCCTCTTTCTCTGATCCTCATCTGCTCACGTTGTCTTTCTCTCTCTCTCAAAAATAAATAAAACATTAAAAACAACTTAATGTAAAATTCTTCTCCGAAATACTCTGTTCTACAGGACACCATTATCTTGTTTTTCTTTCTACTTCGATACCTTATACTCTCTCAGATTTGCTGGTTCCTCTTTATCTGATTTCAAAATACTGCTGTGGCCCAGAGTTCAGTTCCTGGCCCTCTGTCCTGTTTGTGCTCATCCGGTAATATGGTAACCATGCATAGGTGATCTCCAAATGTATATCTTTCGGCTAGGCTTTGATCACCAGACTCATATATATGATTGAAGATTTAGAGTATTTATTTAGATATGCTACAGAAGTTTCAAACTTAACACCTCAAAAAAATAAACAATGTTTTCTCAGTTGAGTCACTGTATGCTTCTCCATTTCAGTCAATGGAAACTTCACTTAGCCCAAAACTCAGAGTCAACGTTGGCTTCTCATGTTGCTCTCACATGAATTAGATTCATCAGAATATACTGTTCATTGTGAAAATAAGGGGAGGCAGGTATTAAATATGGAAGTATCATTGATTTGGGATTACACAGATATTCTAGCTCCATTCTTCAATGATCATTCCATTTCCAAATATTATGTGCACATTTCAGAGAACACTTTTTTTATTTATTAAAAAACATTTTTTTTACATTTATTTATTTTTTGAGAGACAGAGTGAGACAGAGCATGAGCGGGGAGGGGCAAAGAGAGGAGACATAGAATCTGAAGGAGGCTCCAGGCTCTGAGCAAGCATTCAGCACAGAGCCCGATGTGGGGCTCGAATCCACCGACTGTGAGACCATGACCTGAGCCAATGTAGGAGGCATAACCAACTGAGCCACCCAGGCGCCCCTAGAGAACACTTTTAAAGAGGGGTCTCGATTGGATAATATCCAGAGAATGGGAAAAATGGAAATTAATTTAAAACTATTTACAAAAAGGAATGGAGAAAAGTCCAAGATTAAATCCAGAGGTATCAAAGACCTAAAAATAAAAGCAGAAAGTAAAAAACAAACAAACAAACAAACAAACAAACAAAAAAAACCACTAGGAGGAGCTGGAGGATAAATGCATGATAGAGTTTTTTTTTGAAATGTATATTCAACCAATCAGGAAAATAAAATATCCTGGTTGAAATAAAGGGCTATGCCGGCAGATTGATGGCCTCGACCCTCTCTCAGATCCACATTTACTTGTCCAGTGAAATGAACACAACCAGGAACTGTCCCAAGCCACACCCATAAAGGTCTATTATACTAATTTTTACATAGCACCCATCACGATCTGTAATTGTCTTGCTTTTTTCTTTTTTTGCTTCTTTGCTATTTGCGTTTGCTGCCCTCCACTAGAATATAAGATCAATAAGACCACAACTTTTGTATGTTTTCCTTACCGCATTATCCCAGAAAATAGAATACTACACGAAGCACATACAGTGATCAATAAACATATATTTAAATAATTGATTAATTGTCCCTGAAAGATACATTTTATACTGACTTTAATAGGATATCTTATACACCAATATATTGTGGTATGAATCCTCCGTTCAAATATGCTAGATCACTTTGCTTTCGTGGATCACACTTTTTCATTCACACTTCGTGTAGATGTTTTTCCTGCCTGATAAAAGTATTCCTTTCCTCTCTCTCTTCTCATGTAATCTTTGCCTTTCCTTCAAATCTTAACTCGAGGTTTATGGATTTCATTTTATTATTGTTTAACCTCACAGATAGTTTGTGTGCACTTGCGCAATAAACTTCTCAGTGTGCCGGATGGCGTCTGACATGTTTCTCTTTATTTTCTCTACTCTTCTAACCAAAAACTATGCCACAGCTGTTGCCTGATAGCTAGTTGCTGTTTAGTTCATTAATTTTTAATGCAGCACTGCACTTTTCTGTCCACATAGTGACACTTGTTGAAAATGAAATAGAAAATATTAATCATGCTTTTTTTTTTCATGACAGGAAATTCTAGCCTTTTCCTAAGATAAACAGTATTTGGTGCATGTGTAGAAGGCTAGTCAGTCAGAGGTGAACCAACAATTTTAATGCAGAAGAATTAGAGGGAACAGGATATTACCAATAAATGTACATAAGGGTTAGTGAAAAGCTGATGTGCCTTAGAATTCTGATAAAAATATCACCAGCTGCAACGTTTTCCCTTCCTTTATTTTCTTCAGTTTAAAGACATTTTTATACCATTCATGACAGTCAACATGATTTTCCTTTGGCCTTCCTTTTTTTACACATCTGCTGGCCCTCTTTATGTATTAAACAATCTTATCCACAATGTGATGAATTCCATTGATTTCTTTTTGACTCTATACCTTGTCATTGTGATTCCAGCACCTTTTACTCATTCTTCAGCTACGAACATGGATAATGGAATCCAGAGAATACTTACGTTTGGAAGACTTTAGAATGCAGTGGAGAGAACTTGGGAACTAAGAAATGGTGCTGCTTTTTACAAGAAGTATGCATATAGAAAAGTCCCCACATTCCTTAACTTTCCCTTTCTACATGTGCAATATCAGGACGAAAACGTCCTTTCATTCATTCAATAAATATCCTTTGGATGGTAACTGTGTGTCAGTCATTATTTTAGAGCCGAGGAACACATTCTTTGGGGATACATGGCAAAACTACTTCCGTGTGTGAGTGTGTGTGTGTCAGAGAGGGAAAAGTGTAATGGGAAAAAAGTGAAACAATAAAGAGGAAAAGGATGTGTGCTGGTGTATCGTGGGGTTAGGAAAATTGCTCTACACATTAATAAAGGTTAGACAGCTAAAATCTAAGATTGCTGCACAATGACCTTCCCCACAAATATTTACTGCCAATTTCAGTGTCCAAACAGTTAAATTAAGAAATTTGCTTTATAATAACAAAGATAACTTATGTCAAAGTGCCTCTTTTTTTTTTTTTTTCTGAGGGAGAGACAGCATGAGATGGGGAGGATCAGAGAGAGAGGGAGACACAGAATCTGAAACAGGCTCCAGGCTCTGAGCTGTTAGCACAGAGCCCGAAGCGGGGCTCAAACCCACGAACCGTGAGATCATGACCTGAGCGCAAGTTGGACGCTTAACCGACTGAGCCAACCAGGTGCCCCTGAAAAGTGCCTCTTAAATCTCCAAAGTATTAAACAAATACAAAATTTTCTTCTGCATTGAAACATATCAGAGTATTTACAATAGAGGACTTTTTCAGTTATACTTTACCAAGACAAGAAAGACCATAAAATATGTAAACAGAAATAATGTGTCATTGACAAGTCTCGTAGGGTGCCCTGGCAGGATCAATGGGTAGAACATGTAACTCTTAATCTCAGGGTCCTGAGTTTGAACCCCACGTTGGGAATAGAGTTTACTCAAAAAACAAAACAAAACAAAACAAAAAAAAGGGAGAGAGAGAAAAAGAGGGAGAAAGAAAGTGATCTGGCAAAGCCTCTAGATTTTGGAAAAGGAAAAAAGAAAAGTTTGTTATCTCTGTCTCTTCTTCCTGCAGTTCTCTGTTTAATTTGCTGAGTAACTCAGCTTGTATTTATAGGCTATGCAGAGAAAGAAAACAAAATTAGAACTAATGTTATCAGGGGCTCCTCTGACCCTGAAAAACTCTATACTTTCCCAGCATGTTTCATAACACCGTCCGAGCCATGTAAGGGTGATACAAATAAAAGTAAGTCTATTTTTATGGAACATAGATGTGAACATAGGACCTTCAGATTTTGGCTTGTGTTATCAAAGATCAAAAAAAAAAAAAGATGTATGACAATCATTAAAAGGAAAACAAAAGAAAGTCTAGAGGCTGAGCTGTAGGAAAGGAATATCACCCGAGGCTTGGATTTCAGCTTTGCTACTTCTGGCGTTAAATGTTCAGCTTAAAGCATTCATGAATCAAGAAGTGAGCCCAACATATTCTTGGCAATTTCCAAGAAGAATAAATAGGATATTTTTATATCTCAACCAGTTACCCAAGACCTAGAGAAGGTAGAAACCACACACAAAAAAAGGCCACTTATATTTCATACTTCTTGAAAACTTCTGCTAATTGAACAAGAAAATGTTTACAATAATTACAAAGGCTTCCAAATGTCCATGATCTTACATTTACATATTTGATTTAATTTAACTGTACATTTTCCGAAGTTACACATTTGGCTACTAAGACCAGAGTAAAGATTTTCAAAAAAGTGTCATTTGAACTTACTCTCCATTCTTAATTGTCACTAAGTCACAATTATTTTTCAGTGTTTCTGTATATTTTAGGCAGAAAAAAAGTTGATGTAAGTCAGTGACAGAAAGGACAGAGAGCAGAGGAGTGAAGGTGGAAAGAAAGCTTCAAGACTTGGTGTGTGAATAAAGGCAGCTGAAGAAGAGAAGGAAGGTCAGAGTAATTCCCGGGGTGCGCTGGGAGACAGAGGTTATTATGCGCTGCTAAGAGGAGTTAACAGTCCACTTGGAATCAGAAATTATGCAGAAAGGGGCGCTTGGATGTCTCAGTTGGTTAAATGTCCGACTCTTGGTTTTTGGCTCAGGTCATGATCCCAGGGTCAGCTCTGCACTGAGCATGGAGCCTGCTTGGGATTCTTTCTCTATTGCTTCCCCTCCTCCACTCATGTTCTCTCCTCTCTCTCTGTCTCTCTCTGTCTCCCAACTAAAAAAAAAAAAAAACTTACTTGGATGGAAGCAAAGGTAGATTAATGGTGGAATAACCATCTGAATTTACTTATTTGCTTATGATTGGGAGCCACTGATTATTCTGAGACACAAAACTCAGTGACAAAAATGGATTTGGGGATTAAGAAAATTGATTATTTGATTTTTTAGCACTTTAATTAAATTTGACATTTATTTAAAGTGGGAGTTTTGAGGGGCGCCTGAGTGGCTTAGTCGGTTAAGCGTCCGACTTTCGCTTAGGTCATGATCTCACAGTTCGTGGGTTCGAGCCCCGCGTCGGGCTCTGTGCTGACTGCCAGCTCAGAGCCTGGAGCCTGTTTCAGTCTGTGACTCCCTCTCTCTCTGACCCTCTCCTGCTCACGCTGTCTCTCTCTCTCCTAGAAATAAATAAATAAATAAATAAACATTAAAAAAATTAAAAAAAAATAAAGTGGGAGTTTTGAGCAATGATGGGTTTAAAGTGAAAATATTTAAATCATGCGAAGTTTGGGCTCCTTAAGTCAGGCAATGTCTTCCATGTTGTTTTGTTTATTTTCTACCTCACTTTTAAAATTATGTGAGGTGTGTAAGGAAAGAA
This sequence comes from Hyaena hyaena, assembly GCF_003009895.1. NCBI lineage: Eukaryota > Metazoa > Chordata > Mammalia > Carnivora > Hyaenidae > Hyaena > Hyaena hyaena. The sequence goes on from NW_024081735.1 coordinate 26,762, forward strand.
ATTTTAAATTGAAAGATTATTTTAAGTGAATTGACAAAGAATTCAGAGGGAAGGAGATAACAGAAAGGGGAAAAGAAATATGTACAAGAGATACCAAAGGGAAAATTAGTAAACAAAATATCTGCTATGAGATCTTGTGTAATTACTGTATTGAAAAGTAAAGTCTAATGCTCTGCTAGCTAGAGAAAAAATGAAAATAAGATTATTTATAAGATAAATGCCTAGAACTTACTTAGGAGAAGGGAAGCTTTTCTGTCCGTGAAGGTTTAACTATACATATAGTTATATATATGATTATTATATATAGTTATATATATGATTATTATATATAGTTATATATATATGATTATTATATATAAGTATTTATATTATATTCATTGTATACATTATGTTTTATATTTATATAAACATTTTATTTATATTATATTATACATGTCATGTCATGTTATATGTTATTTATATATTATATATTATGTGGATATATTTATAATACAAATTATGGTTTATATTATATTTATATGTTTATATAGTATATTTATACAGTATATTTTATATATTTATATTATTATTTTTTTATATATACATTTATATATCTGCTATAAAACTATATAAGAGCTACCCTAATGACAAAATAGCATTCTCACTAATATTCTTACATTAGTACAACAGCTAGCTTTCTCTGGCTGTTCTTAAAACTCGTTTCATGTGAGCTGCAATAACAATTTGAAAACACATTTTATAAAGTTAAATGTGTGGAATCCAGATTATACTCTGATGTGCAGGGCTCTGGGAACCTGTCCCTTCCACAAATAGCTCTTCCTACAGGCACCAGCATACTTGAAATTACACAATTTCATTTATTCAAGATTTGTCACTTCCTAGAAATTCACTTTAACGTGAAAACATTACTGAAAGACAATACCTACATCACTGACTCTGCTTTGTTTCACTTTACTTGATGGTTTTTCTTTGCTGCCTAAACATAACGTGTATGAAGGCTACCTCCTGTAGAGTCCTCAAATTTTTTAAAAATATAATCTGCAAAAGATGCAAAAATTTAGATGAATTGTAGGTTATAATTAGAAATGGTGCCTTCTAGACACGCCTGAGTGGCTCAGTCTGTTAAGCGTCCGACTTCGGCTCAGGTCATGATCCTACCGTTCGTGGGTTCAAGCCCCGTGTCGGGCTCTGTGCTGACAGCTAGCTCAGAGCCTGGAGCCTGCTTCAGATTCTGTGTCTCCCTCTCTCTCTGACCCTCCCTGCTTATGCTGTCTCTCTCAGAAATAAATAAAACACATTTTAAAAAAAGAAAGAAAGAAATGGTGCCTTCTAACACAAGACCCTGAAACATCTACTAGAGCTCATATTAAATCAAATTATGTTAGACTTGCTCCTCACAATGGAATAGACTATGTATCTGTTCGTGTTTTATCCAGGAAATTTTCATCAGAAAACAGTTCATTTACATAATACAATTTAGACTCCACTAAGGTTAAGATGAAGCATGAACTTTTGTTCTTCGAAAGGATACACATAAGGAGATATTCCTTCATTCAGCGTCGAAGATAAGAAAACAAGAAACAAAGGCCATATCTACTCCTTCGCTGCAAATTATTATTTTTATGTTTTTATGGTCAAGGTCCATGTATCTCTGAACAGCTATGAAAGGGCTTCCTGGAAGAAAAAAGATCCAAAGAAAAACAAAAAACAAAACCAAAAAAACCATGTCCCCCAAGTCCTATGGCTCCACCTTACCAGAGAGAGGAGGATCACACACTGGCAGACATTGAAATCATAAGACTGGACATTACAAGTTTGCAAAGTCATTGAATCCTAAGCTCACTTGTAGTCCAAGGGAAGTCATGCAGGATGAAGATGGATACATCACTTTAAATATTAAAGCTCGAAAACCAGCTCTCACGTCAGGTAAGAATGCCCAGAGCCAGAAATTTGGAAATGAATTATTGAAATAGGTCAATTGTACTTTCCTTTCTCTGCTAGTGGTAGCATGTATAGCTTTATTTTCCTGATGACTTTCTTTCTCTTCAGAATTTGAATAATATCTACATAGGCTTAGATATTTAGAATATAAGCAATAAAAAGTAAAAGCAGGGAGCAGTACATTAAGGGTGATACAATTTACTGATGGAAGGAATAGAAACCAAGGGAATAAGCTTTATACAGTTTAATACTGGAAAACCAAAGGAATAAGGGGAAAGAATGTTTTAAAACTTTATTTTCTAAAATGTCAGCAAATGAGTCTGATTCTTTAGCTGTGGTTTATAAAAGCAATTATTTATGGGGGTGGGTACAAAACAAAACAAAGACAAAAGATCAAACAAACAAACACCTTAATAGTTATTATTCACTCAGAGAGTCAAAATCTATTGGAGAAGGATGGATGTGAGGCATAGGAATGGTTTGTGCTTGCTTTGATGATCACCAGAAGACACTAGCAATATCTGGCAATGAAGCCCAGATAACCTTGAGAGAACATGCGCAGAGGCGATACTGCTGCATAGCTATTCTGTACTGCCTGTCCCCTGATGTCTTTATTGTGTTCCCACAGTTGACTCTGCTTCCTCACCTTTGTGGCGTGTGATGGCATGGATTCTGCTGATCTTGTGCGTGGGGTTAGTTATTGGGCTGGTGGCTCTGTGGATGGTGTGTAAGTATTGACTCATTGGGAAAGACTTGATCTGATGAAAAGCAATACCTAAAGGTCCTGGTGGATGCCATCAAGCTAAATTGTCACAGTGTGTCTGTTTGTTACTACTTCAATCATATTCGTGGCTGCCAAGATAGTCTCCATAAAGGAGAACTCTGACTTTTCCCTTCTGCTTAAAATCACTTTGTTGGTTTACTACTTAAAATTATTTTTGAGAATTTTAAACTGGTCTTGAAGATCCTCCTCAGTATAGATCCCCACTATCTTTTCCAATATTTTTCTCCCTGTCTTGCATATTCTAAGTCCCAGCCAACATGGCGCTTTCTCAGTTTCCCGGCCTGAGATTTTGCTCATATTCTATTCCCTCTTCCTAAAATGTCCTCCTTCCCATTGTGTTTAATGAGTGTGTTTACTTTCAGTCAGAAACAATTTGTATCCCACCTGATTTATCACTTTTGTCTTTTTATAAATCTAAAATTTATAAAATTTTATCATTATCATCCATGTAGCTGGTTTGTGTACCTGTTTATTTTTCATAAGATATTTTAGAATTTTTCATTTGCCATCTTTTTTAAGAAAATGTGAATAGTATTGTTAAAAATTGTTAAAAATTTTTAAATGTCTCATTTATTTTTGAGAGAGAGAGAGCATGAATGGGGGAGGAGCAGAAACAGAGGGGGACAGAGGATCTGAACCGGCATCTCTATTGAGAGCAGAGAGTCCAATGTGGGGGCTCGAACTCACTAACCATGAGATCATGATCTGAGCCGAAGTCTGAAGCTCAACCAACTGAGCCACTCAGGTGCCCTTCATTGGCCATCTTATATTCACTTGAATATCACAATAAAAATATTGTTGTGAGTACAACAAGAAATCAATATGCGTTTAAAAAATTTTTTTAAATGTTTTTTATTGATTTCTGAGAGAGAGAGAGAGAGAACATGAGAAGGGGAGGGTCAGAGAGAAAGGGAGACACAGAATCTGAAACAGGCTCCAGGCTCTGAACTGGCCATCCACACAGAGCCCCACGCAGGGCCCTCACGAGCCATGAGATCATGACCTGAGCTGAAGTCGGACACTTAACTGACTGAGCCACCCAGGCGCCCTAATATGTGTTTTTTAAATCAAAAGATATTTTGATATTAAGTGAAAAACAAAATAACATGCCATTCACCTTTGAAATCTGCTTATCAATCTGTATTGAAGGAAATACCAAAACATCCACTTGGGGCACGTAATTTGATCAGGGCGTTTTCTTATTTGTGATGGTCTCCTTCATATAATTCAGCTTCTTTTGGATAACCACCAGGTGTCAGTTTTGCGCAGTTCTTAATTTGTTCCTTATACCCTACCCCCCTTTTCCCAGACCCTTTTGCAGGACTCATTTACTTATGTGTATTTAGTAAACACTTCACAGTTTGACAATTCTACTGAAATTAAAGTTCATTTTATCCTGATCACAAATTATTATCTAATTTTTACATCTAGCTGCCACAGAGCAAAACTACCTACTAGCGGAGAATAAAAATTTCTCAGGAACTCTGCACCAGCTAGCACAGCAGTTCTGCCAGCATTTAATAAAAGGATCAGAACAAAAGAGCAGTGTCAGTAAGTATGGTTTTGTAACCTCTTCATCTCCCCTCTCCCTCTCCCCCCCGGCCCTCCCAGGAGTATTTCTGTGATGTGTCTGTAGGGAATCTGGAGATCTGCAGGAAATATTGAATATAAGGAAAAAGCAAATGTAAAAAGTAAGGATGCCTATGCTTGGTTTCTCCTTAAGGCCATAAATGCAGCCCATGTGACAGAAACTGGAGATATTACGGCAATAGTTGCTATGGATTCTTCAGGCACAATTTGACATGGGAAGAGAGTAAGCAGTACTGTATTAACATGAATGCCACTTTGCTGAAGATCACCAGCCAGAACGTTCTGGTAAGGAGATTTTTCTGTGAAATATTTTGGAGTCATAAGGAGAAAAATCTTAACTGACACATTTGATTTAATAGATAGATAGATACACCACACACACACACACACACACACACACACACACACACACACACGTTTCTAATGTCTTCCAGTTTGTACTAGTCTGAGAACCTTATCAAGCCCAGTAGAAATGACCACATCTGAGAGTAAAAAGTGTTAAAAAGAACCAATGAGACTTAGAATTCTGGTGTTACTCTTGTGACAAGTCATTTAAGCTTTCTCAGCTTCCTTAACTTCATTTACTAATTCACAAAAGAATCTGAAAGTATAAAGAAACTCAATATCATTGTAAAACATGAATAACAATGTCATCTCCATAGTACATGACTCCCCAGTCTCTGCTAAATTATTGAACAGTTGAACTTGAACAAACCATGATACGAACTCCACCTTTTCAAAGGCTCTTCCGTAGTTTGGGGAACAATCTCATTTGCGAAATACACAGGATTTCAGTTGAAATTTTTCTGGGAAACGTGTTGCCTCTTCCACATTTTCCTCTTTGACAGCTTCTAACAAAGGCTCTATTATGAAGCAAAATGGGTTCACATCCACTCATACACTCTCTCTTTATTATTTAGTATAGCTTTTCTCTTCTTTGTGAATCTTGGGAGCAAAGCAGAAACCAAGCCTTGGAGTCTTCCTTCCACCAAATTATAGGTTTACTTATTTTCTATTTTTTTAAGTAATAAGCTTACTAAAACATTTTTTATTTTTTTAATTGTTAAAAGTTTATTTATTTTGAGAGAGAGAGAGAAAGAAAGAGAGAGAGCTATCAGGGGAGGAACAGAGCGAGAGGGAGAGAGAATCACAAGAGGGCTCCACTCTGTCAGTGCAGACAGAGCCTGATGCAGGACTTGAAACACAACCATGACCTGAGCCAAAACCAAGAGTCAGAGGCTTAACTGACTGAGTCACCCAGGTGCCCCTAAAACATTTTTAAAGGCATAAATTATCTATGGAATTTATCCTACAACTTCTATTATGATAACTATTCATATGCTGTATGTTAAAAATGAATGCACGTATAAATTACAATACAAGATCAGTATTTGGCTTCTGTGCAGAGATTACACCAAATTCAAATGGTCAACCAGTCATAATCTCCAGACCTGCTTTGGTTGACCAGTAAAATTGACTTCTACTTTCCTGAGCTGGAGTCCACAGAAGTGGACCAGACATGAGGAGATAATGCCGGTGACACTCCTGATCATTTGTGTGTCCTGCTAGTTTAACTATCTACTAACTCTTTTTGTGGACTCAAACTCAGAGAAGGTATTCAGATAAATAAATTAATTTTCTTTCCAATCAGGCAAAATAAGAGAGTGTCCTAAAACCTTGACGTCAGCAACAAGAGATTAATTAGAAACATATAAACATGTCTTGAATCTCGTTACTCTAATCTGATGCCAGATTGGAGATTTATGAATAAAAAAGGAAGTAATGTGATTTTTGAGAAACAGAATAGTTGAATTTCAGGTAGAATATACTTCGTACAGTGAAGTATACGATGTGGGTGTATTTTAAAGAAAAGAACAGGGCTTCACAAAAAGGTGAGGTATAGCTGAAGCTTTAAAAAGTAAGCAGCTAAAGGTGGCTTTCACACAGTATCTCTTATGGAATCCATTCTGTGTCTCACTTGTGTTAAGAAGCTCATGTCATTTTTTATTTGCCAAGAATGCAGTCTCACCTGTTTTTTCGGGAGGTAAGAGCATGTATGAACATTTGACTTTTTAAAATTTTGTTATCCATAAATAAATAGATCGATTGATCCATTAATTCCACAAATACACACTGAAACTATTCTAGAATCTGAACGTACCCAGTTAACAAAACTTACAGAAATCCCTAACCTTAGGGAGCTTATATTCTAGTTCTGGCAATAGGCAATGAACAAAACAGACAACTATAATGTAGCATATAGTGGATAGTGGTAATTCCTAGATAGAAAAAGGTGAATTAGAGGGGTACCTGGATGGATCAGTAAGTTAAGCATCTAATTTGGCCTCAAGTCATCATCTCACGGTTTATGGGTTCGAGCCCCATGTTGAGATCTGTACTGACAGCTTGAAGCCTGCTTCAGATTCTCTGTCTCCCTCTCTCTCTGCCCCTCCCTTGCTTGTGCTCTTTCTTAAATTAAATAAATAAACATTTACAAAAAGAAAAAGGTAATTAGAAAAAGCAGATGCTATTTGTAATCCCTTTGAGAAAGACATCATATAATTCTCTTTTAGTCAATCAACTGAAACAGATTAATACTTCCATAAGTAATTTTGTAGGCTACTACAAAACTAAGCTAAGCAATGGAACCAAAGCAAGTAGAGGTTAAATCTAGGGAATAGTAAATTTCACCAGCAATATATTTCTTTTTTGTGTTCCTTCTCCAGTTGTTTACCATTATCTTATTTAAGAGTGATATTTGGTACTCTATTTGAAACTCTAGTCTTCAATCAATGGAAGATAAACACATAGGAAGGTTAGAATATCTGCTTTCTGTGAACATTTTTTTTCCGTATCTTATAAGCAATTTTTTATTCTCAAGCAAAGGAACTTGGCACAATTATAAATACCAAATATAATTAATATTAATATGGGCATATAATCTAATTTATTGTTTTTGTTGTTCAGGGTCTTATCATGAAGCTTTGTCCTTACACCATTGCAAGAACTGTGAAAGCACGCTGACCATTATATTTATTTACATTTGCAATAGGAATACATGAAGTCCAGGACTGGATTAATTCGTTGGGTTGGATTGTCCCGCAAGAATTCTAATGAGGTTTGGATGTGGGAAGATGGTTCAGTGCCCTCCAAAGATGTGTAAGTCCCTGGACTTTTAGAATACAATTAGCAAATCTTATTCCTGAGAACCTTTACCCTCTTGATGGCAAATTACTTAAAATTTGGGAGATGGTTCTATACTCTTCTGTGTGCTATATAGGCAATAGCTGAGTCACTGACCCCCTGAGTCCTAATAAGTGAACATTGGTTATCAGACAGTTTTACTTCACTTACCCTCCCAAGCCTCTGCTCTTTATCTGTCACAATCCACCTCTACTTCCAGTAGTTTTCCCCATTCATTTCTACTCTCAAATTTACCATTGGGTTTTTTGTGCTTGTGTGTGGGTGAATGTATTTTGCTTGATCTGATTCTCTTCACATATTTTTAGAACAAAAAGGGTCATTCTTGTTATTTTATGGTTGAAAGTTATTACTCTAAGGATTCTTTTGACTTTTCAGTATCATTTTACCAACTCTTTCACGCCAGGGGTCCCCAAGAATCAGGCACATTTATAAAGTGGATCCAATGTCTGTATCATAAGGCTCCATCCTTCTACAGATAAACCAGGCAAAGGAGCCAATTACATCAGTAGTTAATGTTTTCCAATCTCCAATCTCAAAACCTTTGCTCAATTTGTATGTCAAAACTCTGTCTCTCCAGTTAAAATGTAAATCAACAGCCAAAACCTGTACCAGCTGATCATTACCAAAATTTTTTTTTTTTTTTAACAAATAGTTTATTGTCAAATTAGTTTCTACATAACACTCAGTGCTCATCCCCAAAGTGCCCTCCTTCATGCCCATCCCCCCCTCCCCCCCACATCCATCAGTCCTCAGTTTTTGTCAGCATTCAAGAGTCTCTCATGGTTTGCCTCTCTCCCTTTCCCCCACCATTTCCGCCCTTCTTCTCCCCCTTGGTCCTCCGTCAAGTTCCTCCTAATCCTCCTATACGTGCAAACATATGGTATTTGTCCTTCTCTGCCTGACTTATTTCGCTCAGCATAACACCCTCAAGGTCCATCCATGTTGCTACACATGGCCAGATTTCATTGTTTCTCATTGCCATGTAGTATTCCATGGTATAGATAAACCACATCTTCTTGATCCATTCATCTGTTGATGGACACTTAGGCTCTTTCCATGTTTTAGCTATTGTGGAGAGTGCTGCTATGAACATTGGGGTACATGTGCTCCTATGCCTCAGCATTTCTGTATCCCTTGGGTAAATTCCTAGCAGTGCTATTGCTGGGTCATAAGGGAGTTCTATTGTTAGTTTCCTGAGGAACCTCCACACTGTTTTCCAGAGGGGCTGTACCAGTTTACATTCCCACCAACAGTGCAGGAGGGTGCCCGTTTCTCCACATCCTCGCCAGCATCTAGAGTTCTCTGATTTGCTCATTTTAGCCACTCTGACTGGCGTGAGGTGGTATCTCAGTGTGGTTTTGATTTGTATTTCCCTGATGAGGAGGGATGCTGAGCATCGTTTCATGTGTCTGTTGGCCATCTGGATGTCCTCTTTGGAGAAGTGTCTGTTCATGTCTTCTGCCCATTTCTTCACTGGGTTGTTTGTTTTTCGGGCGTGTAGTTTGGTGAGTTCCTTATAGATTCTGGATATTAACCCTTTATCTGATATGTCATTTGCAACTATCTTTTCCCATTCCGTTGGTTGCCTATTAATTTTCTGGGTTGTTTCCTTGGCTGTGCAGAAGCTTTTAATCTTGATGAGGTCCCAACAGTTTATTTTTGCTCTTGATTCCCTTGCTTTTGGGGATGTGTCAAGTAAGAAGTTGCTGCGGTGGAGGTCAAGGAGGTTGTTTCCTGCTTTCTCCTCTAGGGTGTTGATAGTTTCCTGTCTCACGTTCAGGTCCTTTATCCATTTTGAGTTGATTTTTGTGCATGGTGTGAGAAAATGATCTAGTTTCATTCTTCTGCATGTTGCTGTCCAGTTCTCCCAACACCATCTGTTAAAAAGGCTGTCTTTTTTCCATTGGATATTCTTTCCTGCTTTGTCAAAGATCAGTTGGCTGTATACTTTTGGGTCCACTTCTGAGTTCTCAATTCTGTTCCATTGGTCTATGTGTCTGTTTTTGTGCCAATACCATACTGTCTTGAGGATGACAGCTTTGTAGTAGAGGCTGAAGTCTGGGATGGTGATACCTCCCGTTTTGGTTTTATTTTTCAGTATTACTTTGGCTATTCGGGGTCTTTTGTGGTTCCATACAAATTTTTGGATAGTTTGTTCTAGTTTTGAGAAGTATGCTGGTGCAATTTTGATTGGAATTGCATTGAATGTGTAGAGTGCTTTAGGTAGTAATGACATCTTAACTATATTTATTCTTCCTATCCATGAGCATGGAATGTTTTTCCATTTCTTTGTGTCTTCTTCAATTTCCTTCATAAGTTTTCTATAGTTTTCATCATACAGATCTCTTGTATCCTTGGTTAGGTTTATTCCGAGGTATTTTATGGTTTTTTGTGCAATTGTGAATGGGATCAGTTTCTTGATTTCTCTTTCTGTTGCTTCATTATTGGTGTATAAAAATGCAACCGATTTCTGTACGTTGATTTTGTACCCTGCAACTTGGCTGAATTCTTGGATCAGTTCTAGTAGGCTTCTGGTGGAGTCTGTCGGGTTTTCTATGTAGAGTATCATGTCATCTGCGAAGAGTGAAAGTTTGACTTCCTCTTTGCCAATTCTGATGCCTTTGATTTCCTTTTGTTGTCTGATGGCTGATGCTAGGACTTCCAGCACTATGTTAAACAACAGTCATTACCAAAATTTTTAATTAATTGATTCCACAGATACTAAGTATTTACTATGGGTATGAGTAAAGGATACTGTGAGTACAAGCAAACTTCTTCATAGATCTTGAGCTTTATCTCCTATCATTTTCTGCCTCATTCACAATACTTTAGGCAAACTGGTGAACCTCTGTGCTTTCAACAAACTAAACTTGTTTTGTTGTCTTAGGGCTTTTGTATTTACTGTTTTCTTCTGGAATGTTCTACCTCCAGAATTCCATGAGGGCTCCCCCTTGTGAGACACATGTCTGTTTCAACTTTACTTCCTCAATGAGGTCAACTTTAATTACCAAAACTAAACTAGCCTCTTTCCTCCCACATCCACTTGAGTCCATTAGCACACCATTTCATTTCTTCATACCTCTTACCACTCTCTGAAATTTTTTATTGGTTAGCGTCTTACCAATATCCTCTTACTATTTAATGTAAGCTTCCTAGTAGAAGGTACCGTGTCCTGATTACTCTATCCATAGCACATAAAATAGCTTTGGCATATGGTAGGTATCCTGTAGATATTTGGCAAAGAAATTAGATATACATATTCTGTGTTCTCTTGTCATGAGCAGTGTAGCAGGGAATAGACACAACTTAATAGGTAATCACAGTAGAGTGTGCTGCCTTGTATCTGCTAGCCTATAACATAATTCCTCATTTAAAAATCTAATCAACTTAGTGGGGGGAGGAGGGATGGGCATGGAGGAGGGCACTTGTGGGGATGAGCACTGAGTGTTATGTGGAAACTAATTTGACAATAAACTATAAAAAAAAAAAGAAAGTTAAGGCAATAATGTTAAAAAGAAAAAAAAAAGAAAAAAAATCTAATGAACTTACTTTTCCTTGAGCTCATTTCCATTTGTGCAGCTACTTGCCCTACAAGGTTCTTCCATCTTCTTTCTGTTTATCTAAATCCTATCCTTCCTTCAAGATGGAACTAAAGCACAATCTTGTATGAAAAGATGAAAGGATAAAGCCTTTTCCATCGTTTTAGATCCCATCCATATCCATCTCTTTCTCTCGTCCCTTAATGTGTCTGCTGCTCCCTTACTACCTAATCAATGCTGTCTTAAATTGTTATTGAGCTACTGAGATGTACAGACTTTAAACTCCTAAGCAGACTGAAAATTTCTCAATGATCTGAATGTGATTTGTTATTTATTTTTTGTTTTTACCCTTTTCCACCTTGTGCAACAAAATACTTTCACACAGAGTTTGATTGTTGATTGGGTATATTGTTTTTCGAAGGAACTCATTCTCCCTTTTCCATTCACAGGTTTGAGCTTTCTGGAAATGGAGAAGACAATATGAACTGTGCCTATTTTTATAATGGGAAAATTTACCCTACCTTCTGTAATAACAAACATTACTTAATGTGTGAGAGGAAGGCAGGCTTGATAAAGGTGGACACACTACTTTAATGCAAAGAGATGGGAAGGATGTCACAGACAGGTGCTTGCTTGTACAGTCAAAGATCTGAATGAAGGACTCACTAGACCTAAAACTGTTTATTTTTTCCTTTATCCCCCTTGGAGTCATCTTTACATTATCTTTTCTACCAACACGACTTCATCTCTCCTTTATATATCCTTTCGTACTAAGGGATAACATAGTCCATTCTCTATACATCCAGAAGCCAGTCTATGAGTTGATAATTTGTTCTCAATTGTTCTATTTCCATGGATTTTCTTTCTTCTCGTCTTCCCTTCATAATGATTTCAACACAGTATGATTCAATCATCTTCAGACATAAACATATAGATGCTTTAAGTTGGAATAAGAAAGGTTAGGGTTTCATCAACCGAAACTGTGCAAAATACCTAAGTTTGAAAGAAAACATAAGGTAGTGGAAAGAAAATTAAACTTGGAATCAGTAGAACAATTTAGATGATTACTTACCTAAAATACAACCATAGACCAAATGTAACCTCTTTAACATTTGTTTTCTCATACTTCAAATAGAATAACACCCATTATCTCACACTTGCACAACCTAAGAAAAGGTTGGAGTACTAACTATATCAGTTACTCCATGAACGCCAACACCATGCCTTTCCTATATGCACAGCATGGTTCCTTGTTGCTCACGGGAAACAAGAAAATAATCGCTTCTTGTCCCGTGAGAAGCACCACAATCCATAAAACGCTACAGAATTACAACTTGGACTCTAAGTACACTTTGGTCAGACTCTAACTCAGGGATTTTCTGTGCAAGGAAAATAAAAGTTTGTGTGCAAGAAGCCTCATGAGGTTTCAAAATAAGAAAATGCTTCCTTAACAAGGCCCATGGGCAAGTAGACAATGCAGCAAGTAAAATGTTTTATCTTTTCCTGACAGTTCTGTGCTTGGTTTTTGCTGAGTAACTCCTGAAGTATTTTAGATAGGTGGGGAAGCACCCTTTCACAGGATAACAGGCAAAAATTGCATTCCTTTTCCACATCTTCCTTGAAGTGACTCTTTCCTCTCACAGGGGTGGTAATAACATTTATGAACATGATTCTCAAATATCTCAACTGAGAGGTTTGGTAAACCATGCAGATGTTCAAACACAAATACTCAAGGTTCTCAGTTGGAAGACTAAAAACACCGAGTCTTGTGTTTTTAAGAAACACTCCAACTCAATTCTGCTACAAGTAGCTTCTAATACATTGTGAGAAAAACTACATTAGAACCTCCTCCCTATGTGGCTCTTGGTAAGTTACTCTCAGTTTCCTCATGTATGAAATGGGTTTAATATTATTATTTTACTCACAGCTAATGGGATCATTTGATATAATACATACACAAAGCACTGAGCAGAGTACCAAGCATGTAATAAGTACTCAATAAAGATGTATTATTTTATACCTTTGTGTACAAACACCCAGAGACCCTGGAATCTTTATCTTATTTTACACTATTGATAAACAAGCAGATTTGGGAGGGACTGAGGAAAAATAACACAAATACCTCAGATTCTGCTTCTACTTCAAATGTCTTGAGATCTTGGCTTTTGGCAGGTAGTATTATCATTGTACTGTTTTTACTTGTTGATTTAGAGAAATGGGATAGGAACTAGACATTGAGAAAATCATCCAAAAATCAACCATGTCTCTGGACTTTAGTGTTTTATCACCCACAAATGGAAAAAAAACCCCATATATTTATTTATACATTACTTTGGCACAAGTAGATTTCAAAGAATAATATCTTAGTTTATGGCAGAAATGCAATTAAAAAATGTAAACCAATCAAACTGTGCCTACAAAGATTCTTTTTCCTGGTACTGATATCAAAATCATCTTATACACGAAATCAGAATAGCACAGGTTTTAATAGCCCAGCTTCTGTGATAAAAGCACCTAATTTCAAATACTGATTCTTCCACTTACTACCCAAGTGAACTTTGGTAAATAATTTGGTTTCTCTGGGCTTCAATTTACAACAAAGTTACAATGTACTAACTATAGTGACTAATGATTTCATAGAGCTGTTCTAAGAATCAAAATAATTCACGTGAAAGTCATTTGGAATGGTACTTGGAAAGTAACGAATAATCAAAAGTGGAGTGATTAACAACACCAAAAGCAATATAAGTAACATATTAATTCTTTATTGGGAGAGCCCAATATTTCCCCCAAAGAAATTTATCAGAGAATATACTGCATTACAGAAAACTAGATCTTTCTAGCTCAATATTTAGTCCTGATTAAATTTGAGAGCACCTCGAAATTAACAACATCTCATTGAACTTCCGTTCCTGTGCTCCTGACATTAGTCTTAATGCACATTTGGTATGCTATGGCTTCTTCCTCTTTTGTTTCTTCAAGATAGAAATCACTACATTAGAAAGGCTACAGAGAGTTAAGTGACATTATTTTTCAGATCAGAATCTCAAGTCACATGAAAACCATTTGAAATATTTAGAGAATTTGCTGGATAGTATCCATTTACCTCTTGAGATCCTCTCAGCCCCACTTTGTCCATTAATCCTTTCCCCAAACAGTGTCTTTATTCAATGCCTTTATATTACTCTTTGAATATGCCATTTGTTTTCTTCTGTTACACAGATCAATGGTTGAGGCAGGGAGACACTGAAACAAAAAGGGACATTGCACTTTTGCAGATTGTTGAGATTTGCAAACCATAAATTACTAAGAAATGACCTTTGGCCATAAGGACAAATGGCCAAGATGTGAATGGTGATTAAAATATCAAGTTTCTTAATGTCAATGCTATAGTCACAGGATGTGACAGAAGTGGCCATCTATCCACTAAATAATTCATGCCCCCCATATAGAGAGAAGTTGTCATAAAAATTTCCCGAGCCAGGCAAAAATTACATTTATTGAGCCCAACCTTTTAGATCCAAACACAAGTATTACGTTAGTGGATGTAGATATGCTATGTGTAGGTTATGGCCTTTCAAATAGATGTGGATTTGCCGTTTTCTCTTTTCCTTTCCTAGGGACTCCAGTGTATCACAAGATAGAAGAAGCCTGGGTCCTTAGGGGGAGGAAATTGACCCGACTAACCAGGATTACTCTAGCTAAATTGTTACGTGAGCAAGAAATAATCTTTATTGTAGTAAACAACTGAATTTTTTTGACTCACTTGTCACTACATTACCCTAACTAATACAATGAGTAAATTTCTTTTAGGGGTGAAATCTCTTTTTGCTTTTTTGTTTTAAGGATACACAGTGATCCACCGCTCCTCACATCCTGGTTTGTCCAACGCGAGCTAACCTTGGATCTTTGTTCCCTCAGTCATCCACATGCATCCTATACCAAATACAAGTGTGTTGTTTGCACTTCTATTCTTTTCATCTTGACAATACCTTACTGCTATCACCTTCAATGTCTGCTGTGCTTTCAAAACCAGAGCAATAACCTATTCTACTGTTGGCCCTTTCAAGTTCAGGTCCTTTCTCATTTCCTTCCTTCTTTGGCTTCAACTTCATAAACTTCTACTTTCTAGATGAAGATGCATCTATTCTATTCCTTAAACCCCAACAAAATTTCCCACCAGTGTGAGAAGTAGCCAATTTCAGTTCTTTCACCAACCTGCTCCTGCCACACGAGGAAGACTCGGCTTCTCCTGGCGACTGCCTTACCTATCACAGCATCTCAGACATGCAGGAAGAAGAGACATACGCCTCACTTCACTGGGATGATCCAACACCAAACCCTTACCAGAAACATCTATCTTCCACTAAATATTCAGGTAACCAGTTCTGACTATTTAGTCCAATACTTTGCCATTTATGTTTGGTTTCCTGTTCTGTGATGAGCCCAAGTTGATTTTTCTAGTGAGGTTACCCACATATGTGTATGATAATGGGTGATATGTTAACATTAATAATGAAGTGATATGGAAGCGTAAGTAAAGGGGCAAAAGGAAGAGAGCAATGGATTTGACAAATATGTAGTAACCTTTTTCCTTCTCTCTTGCTGGAAAGATAAAGAATTAATTCCTGGATTTGGAAGATAAATGAAAGCAATCACATATTTTTTATTAGTTTAGTTCCTGCATAAAATACCCTGGAAGTTACCTGACAAATACTAAAACATAAAGAGAAAACAGGTTGAAAAACTGGCAAAATCATATCAGCCTGGAGTTGTCCGCTCCAGTGATCAGTGCTGGTATTATTATTTAACATTTGTATTAGTGTCTTATTATTTTGATAATAAACTAACATGGACCAAGGGGTTATATACAATACAAATTTATTATCTTTACAGTTCTAAAGAGCAGAGGTTCAAAATTGGTTTCACTGGGCAATTGGCAGGGGTGTTGCTCCGTTGAGGGGCTTTGGGGAGAATCCATCCCCTTATGTTTTCCAATTTCTAGAGCAGCATTTCTCAATTTACTTGGCGCATGGCCTTTTTCTCCATTTACAAAGCCAGCAGTGTGATGCCTTCGAGTGTTTTTCTGTTTCCATTGTTATATAGGACCCTGACACCCAACCTCCCATTTATAAAGGCCCAGATAAAACAGGATAAAGTCCCCATCCCAAGATCCTTCACTTAATTACACTTTAAAGTCTCTTTTACCACAAAAGGTAATATCTCCAGGTTCTAAGGAGCAGGACATGGGCATTTGGGGCAGTGCATTATTCAGTGTACCACATAATCCAAAGATAACTTTTATTTTTTCTCTGACTAGTGTTAAGAATTTGGCAAATCATACATTCTTCATTTTTCCTTCCTGAATAGATATGCAAAATTACCTGGGGGGTGAGAGGGGAGTGTTCCTTATTCAAAACTGTATGATTTAAAAGAAATATCTCTGGGGGTGCCTGGGTGGCTCAGTTAGTTAAGTGTCTGACTCTTGATTTCAGCTCAGGTCATGATCTCAGAGTTTATGGGATCAGCTCCACATCAGACTCCATGCAGAGCCTGCTTGGGATTCTATCTCCTTCTCTCTCTGCCCCTCCCCTGCTTGTGTTCTTTTCTCTCAAAATAAATAAATAAACATTAAAAAAAATAAAAGAGGGGCTCCTGGGTGGCTCAGTTGGTTAAGTGTCTGACTTCCGCTCAGGTCATGATCTCGTGGTCCATGAATTTGAGCCCTGTGTCGGGCTCTGTGCTGACGGCTCAGAGCCTGGAGCTTGCTTCGGATTCTGTGTCTCCCTCGCTTTCTGTCCCTTCCCCACTCATGATCTGTTTCTGTTTCTCTCTCTCTCTCTCCTTCTCTCAAAAACAAATAAACATTAAAAAAAAATTTTTTAATAAAAGACATATCTTTGAACCAATCTTGTTCAAGTGGGACTGGAAAGAGATGAGGAGACGCAACCTATATCTCTGCTTTCAGAAATGAAAGCTAACTACCATGTTTGCTATAATCTCTAAAAGATTGCTGGAAGAGAAAACTAGAAAACTAGTTAGTAAGATTGCAGCATCATATAAGGATAAGAGAAGTATGTTATTTAACCTACTGGACTTGACATTTTTCCAAATCAAATGTGGTCCAGCTTCCAACTTGGAGTTCCAAAAGTTTGGAGTGTGTTTTTCCTGTTACCAGTCTCCAGGACTTCAAGGATTCTCTACTAAGAATGCAAATGCTTTCTTTCACTCAGACTAGTCTTAGCCTGGCCCGTCTCTTTCATCTACTTTCTCTAACTCAGTATCATTGGTCATATTCCTTGTTTAGGAACGTGGTATCTTGTGGTGGTGATTTCATGTGTTTTCTGCGTGGGCTCAGTAACAACCTCTATTTTCCTGGGCATCAAGTGTAAGTACAAAAGAATATCTTCAAAATTATCTCTCTTTATATATAGTACATATACTTTATATATAATTATGCATTATAAACATACATATGTACATATATACTGCATGTATCTTTAAATACAGTTCTATATATCATTATAAATAAAATATCATAATTTATAAATAAATGAATTACAAATCTGTAAATGCATCTAAGTGATGTAAAATAATGGCTTCTTTGTTTAAGTTATGGGACATTTATATAACTCTCTAAGCATTTGGATGTCACTAGTAACTTTCAATGCTCATCTGCATGTTGTTTAACTCAATTCTAATGTCATATGTGTCTTCGGGGAAAATAACACAAATAATTACTTATATTATGATTCAATTTGTAAATTTTATTAGCATGCCAAAGGGTGCAGTTTGAAAGATTTCAGTATAATGCTCCTTCTTTTCTAAATATGCATGTATTCTAAACTTAACTGTATGCAGATTATTTGAGTAAGAGTTTTTCATTTTATATTAGGCAAGTATAATTTAGTAAGTTTATATATAGATATATAGTAAGATATATAGACATATTGTTACAGTTAGTAAGTTTAATGCAATTCTGAACACTTTATTTGGGTCATATTTAATCACGTTTCTTTAGTACAAATTTAAGACATGTTTTCATATCTGGCAAGTGAAACTTTTATAAAATATAATAATTACAGAGCTAAAGATTGCAAAAAACAACCAAAAAACAACCAAAAACTGTATTATCACTCATGCTTGCACTAAGAAGTATGTATACAGAGATAAAGTTTATTGTCCAGATAATTCTTCCTTTTTGTATGCTCTGGAAAATCATTTCCTTATCTAGGAGACATTAGCTGGTGAGGGAAAATCATGAGTTCTAGAATGAAGAAGAGATGGGTTCATATTTGCTTCCACAAAGTACAAGAAACTTGATCTTGTTCATGTTAGCTATGAAGTTATTTTTGTGATTGTTCTTAGAAGATCGTTTTAAGAATTACTAGAAGCCCAACAAATAATTGTTGCCTTGTCTATCACTTCTAAAGAAATTTCACAACAAATGTGAGCACTTCCAGAAAGCCTTTGTTATCTCACTCTATGTTCTCTTTGGGTATCACATAAAAACATTATTTAAATCGAATGCAAGTCTATTTTTTTAGGAGATGCACATTTAAATATATATTTATCAAACAGACACACTGGAAATAGACTGAAGAGATAAAAGAGAACTAACAGATAAGTAAATTAACATCTAATAACTCAGTTTCTTCTGTAGAAACTGGTCACCTAGAATGGAATATTGTCAAGCTCCGTTTCGACGACAGTACAAGAATTCATACACCAAGTAACACTGGAAGTAACTAAAAATGAGGTCAGGAAAGTAAGATAAATGGTGACAACATCAGTGATTATTGTTTGTTGTTTTTTTAATGCTGTTATCCCATGGATATAGTCTATATTAAACAACTTTTTTAACTCCCAAAACAAAAATTCTGGGAAGAAAATATTTCCATGAGGATAAAGGGAAGCTAGCTAGAAAATAAAGTATCTAACACTTTCAGTAATTTCTGGAAAATGCTTATAAATAAGTTTTGGTGTTCTTTTGTGTTAATAGCTACAAATATCTACTTTTAAAACTTAAAAATCACTATACAAATGTAAAATATTTTTACAATCGGTTTTTGTTCACATATAGTGGCTTTTATTTTTTTTCTACCAATATTGTCATTTGCCAAGATCATCTTTTACATTCTCAAAACACTCTTAGGGCTTTTATTTCTTATTTATTTATTTATTTATTTTTAATTTTTTTACCATTTATTCATTTTTGAGAGACAGAGTGTGAGGGAGGGATGGGCTGAAAGGGAGGGAGACACAGAATCCGAAGCAGGCTTCAGGCTCTGAGCTTGACAGGGGGCTCGAACTCACAGTACCATGAGATCATGACCTGAGCTGAAGTCAGATGCTCAATCGACTGAACCATCCAGGTACCCCCTTAGGGCTTTTATTTAGTAAAGCTAGTTATAGAAACCAAAGTTGAGCTAAACAAGAAGCAGTTTATTTACTTCAAACTTTCTTAACTAATTGCTGTCCTTCTAGTTATAGATTATTTTATAGCCAGTATATTTTGAGTTATAAAAATCATGTTTATTTAAAAAAGATTTTTTTTTAATGTCTTATTTATTTCTAGGAGAGAGAGAGAGAGACAGCGTGAGCAGGGGAGGGTCAGAGAGAGAGGGAGTCACAGACTGAAACAGGCTCCAGGCTCTGAGCTGGCAGTCAGCACAAAGCCCAAAGCAGGGCACGAACCCACGAACCGAGAGATCATGACCTAAGCGAAAGTCGGACGCTCAACAGACTAAGCCACCCAGGCGCCCCTAAAAAAGATTTTTTAATGTGTATTTATTTTTGAGAGAGTGAGAGAGAGACTGCAAGTGAGGGAGGGGCAGAGAGAGAGAGAGAGAGAGGGAGAGAGAGATTCTGAAACAGGCTCCAGGATCTGAGCTGTGGGGCTCAAACCCATGAACCTGGAGATCATGACCTAAGCCAAAGTCAGAAGCCCAATTGACTGAGCCACAAAGGTGTCCCTTAATCATGTTTAAATTTTAATAATTATCTCCTCTTAATCATGTTCCACTTAATAGAGAATGTTAAATATTCTCTCCATGAAAATTTTCACTGTAAGAAAGAGGTCAATATTAATATCTAAATTTTATATATAAACATATAATATATATAATTTAATATACATATTAGAAATAGGGACATGTTTCTGACAAACAGTAATGAATGAAATCTATATCCTGTTTAAATATGAAAGTAATGCATGGGTTAATTACAGATTTTTCATATATACCATTAAAAATGCATCCATATACATCTGACAGTAAAATAACTGGTAAAATTAATCATTGATATAAAAGGATACACTGTGGTAATTGAAAGAAATCTTCTAGAACTATTGTTATTAATATGAAGATATGGTTACACAATATTTCCCTATGGGAAATGCAGATTTAAAGTCACTTATGGAAAAATACAGTTTTATAAAAATATGTAAAACAGATGCAGTTTTACATGCATATATGGAAAAAAGTTTTAATAGATATAAACTAAATGTTAACAACGGTTATTTAAATGGTAAGTTTAAATGTAAAAGAAGTAATTTCTTGCTTCCTACTGTTTTGTATTTTCTGTTTTTTTCTACCATGACTTATGCTAATTTCGTTCTATTTTAAAAACTCTGTAGTGCAAAATATTTTCTAAAACATCTAATTTTTTGGTTTTTACTCTTCTTTTTCATTTTATTAACTCATCCATTAGGTATATCATATAACATTATATAATTATAAGATATTTTTTATTTGTGGGGCTTTAAAAACATTTGTCTTATATTCCCCCAAATAAATATATTGTTTAATTTTTATTCCTTGCTGTTTGCAAATTGATTAGAAGCCCAACACCAGTAAAGGTACTGTATATTGCTTCCCATTTGGGGGGAATGAAAGGGAAGTCTCATTTCCCTTTCTCCAGTTTTATTACAGTTTTATATAGAAAACCCTTTTCAGATAGTAATAAAGAAAACAGCAATAACCTTGAGAATATATTTAATCTAGAAAAATTCGTCAAAATTCAAAATTTTAAAATAATACTTCAAATTTCCAAAAAAATATTATATTTTTCAATCTCTAAACACGTCATATTGTTAATAGAATAAAATAAATAACATCACTTTCCTACTCCTCACTCTGGTTACATCCGGCCTTTTGCTAAGAAGGAACATAATCCAAGCCACTTGTAGCCTAGACTACTTGAACTACAGATGGACAAGGCATAACCATCCATTGTATATCTAGTCCACACCTCTTGAGCAAAATATAGAAAAGAGGGTAAGATTCCTAGAGAAAGATTAGCATATGCATAATAGTAAACCCAAAAGTAGAAGAGATAGTTCGATAAAAGTAGTATTATTTTAAGACCTACTGGATGAATACTTTCCAAAATTGGTCAAAAACATCAAGTCGTGGGTTCAAGAAATTCTATAAAAACCAAAAGGCATAAAGAAAAGCAACATCCATGTTAAGAAAAATATTTAATAAAATAGGAATAGATAGGTACTTTATTGTATGGTTTTTAAAAATAACTGCCCTAAAAAGCGATTCAGACTTAGAAGGAAGGAAAAACAAAAAAATTATATAAAAGTAATGTAAAAATGGAAGAAAGACTGGCCCTACCAAATACTGAAATAAAATTATAAATCTAAAATAATGAAGGCTGTGTGGTGCTGATATATGAATAGAAAAGCAGATGGATTGAATGTAATTAAAATAATAGAAATATATCCACATGGTTTACTGGAAATTACAGTAAACTAAAGATGGGAATTAAAAGAGGATGGGGACTGGGGCGCCTGGGTGGCTCAGTCAGTTGTGTCCAAACCATGATCTCATGGTTTGTGAGTTTGAGCCCTGCATGGGGCTCTGTGCTGAAGGCTCAGAGCCTGGAGCCTGCTTCAGAGTCTGTGTCTACCTCTCTTTCTCTGGCTTGTCCTTTCCTGGTTTCACTCTCTCTCTCTCTCTCTCTCTCTCTCTCTCTCTCCTCTTAATCCCTCCCCCACTTATGAATGCACATGCCTTCTCTCTCTCAAAATAAATAAGTAAACTTTTTAAAAAAGAGGATGAGGAGGAGTTTCTTTCAGTAAATGATATGAGACCACGTACAATGTAGTCATCTGGGGGGAAAATGCTGAAGTTATATCTTATAAATTCCAACAAAATAAATTCCAGCTACCAAATATATAAAACTGAAATACACTTATAAAAGTATAATATCAGGTGTAAAATTTTTACTAAAAATGACTCAAGAAACAAAACAGGTGAACATAAGGGAAAAGAAGGAAAAATAAGATAAAAACAGAGAGGGAGGCAAATCCTAAGAGACTCTCAAATACAGAGAACAAAATGAGGGTTTGCTGAGGGGGCGTTGGGTGGGGTATGCGCTAAATGAGTGATGGGCATTAAGGATGACACATGTTGGGATAGGCACCGAGTACCATCTGTAGATGATGAATCACTAAATTCTACCCCTGAAACCATTATTACACTATGTGTTAACTAACTTAGATTTAAATAAAATTAAAACTTAAAAAAAAAAAAACGCATCTGATGAATGTGGGACAAACTACCACACGCAAAGTCAAAAGACACACTGGGACAATGTAACTGTAGAAAAGCTACTTTTACCAAAATATAAGTGCACTGAGAGAACCTGTTAAACAAGACTGATTGTTGAAGAAGATTCACAGGACCCAAAATGCCAGTGCTTACAAATGTACAGTTTATTACAAGAAAAGTATACAAGTATACAATTTAACAACCACATTAAAGTATGTATGGGCGCCCGCGTGGCTCAGTTGGTTAAGCATCTGACTTCAGCTCAGGTCATGATCTTGATGTTTGTGGGTTTGAACCCCACATTGGGCTGGGTGCTGACAGCTCAGAGCCTGGAGCCTGCTTTGGATTCTGTGTCTCCATCTTTCTCTGCCCCTCCTGTGCTTGCACTCTGTCTCTCTCTTTCTCTCTCAAAACTAAACATTAAAAAAGAATTAAAAAAAATAAAGATATGTATTACAAGGAAAGGTCCGGAGAGAGGTACAAACAGGTGCCTTGTCTTCCCTCTGTAACTAACTTTTAAACCACAATTCATCTCTTGAGTCAGGAACCACCAATGTGTACACAGAATATTTTGTACCAGGGAGCCCAAAATAGAGTCTTCCTTGGGCATTTTTGTATTTGCTGACCACAGATGCAGATTTCTGTAAGGTAACCAGCTTCAATAGCAGACCGTTCTCAGGATCTCTTCGTAACCAGGGGCAAATCATCAACCATATAGCATCAGTAAACAACGTCAACAACCTAGTAGAATCTGGTCCTCAAATCCTCAGAGTGATGATTATAAAGCTATACTATTAATCAGTATGTCTCCTACCTTGTCCAGAGGTCAATGCCAGGCGGGAACTTTACAGACACTGTCAGCCTGATCCCAGGCCTGTTTGAATGAATTCTCAGCACAATAAGCACCTCATATAAAACAATAAAGAAAAGACTAGAAACTCAATGAAAAAAATATTATATAAATATATCTAATATACAGTTATACACATAATAGAAAAGGAAACACAACTGACATTTATATGTATGAGAAAAAGATTCAACACCAAATGTAAAAAGGGAAATGCAAATTCAAATGATATTGACATACCTTTTGCAATAGAATATATGGAGGGTAATTTGGAAGTATGTAATACAATTTAAATGTACATAAAATTTGACCTAGCAACTTACCTTAAAAACATACATGCATATGTGAAATTATGTATGACTAAGGTTCTTTATTACCATATTTATTTCTGTAATGCCAAAAAATTACAAATAGTTTAAAAGCCAATAGAGAATGACTAACACAAATCATGATATATCCAGACAATGGAATTCGATACAGTTATAATGAAAGAATGAGAAAGCTATTTATATACTTTTATGGAATTATGTCCAAAAATGTCCTTTATAATTACCTTTTTAAAGTTTATTTATTTATTTTAAGAGAGACAGAGACAGCATGAGCAAGAGAGGGGCAGAGAGAGAGGGAGAGAGAAAATCCCAATCAGGCTCCATGCTACCAGCACACAGTCCGATGCAAGGCTCAATCTCATGAACCGTGAGATCATGACCTGAGCTGAAACCAAGAGTCAGGCACTCAAATGATGGAGCCACCCAGGTGCCCCCAAAATATATTTTCAGTGGTACAATAAAAGGTGAAAAACCATATAAACAGATTGTTATCTCCTGTACAAAGGGAAGAGAGGACCTTTTATATTCATTTGCTTGTAAAATTCAGAATATATGTGGAAGAATAAAAAAGAAATTGGTAAACCTGACTTCTCTGGGGGAGTGCAGTTGGGTGTATGAGGATACTGGGTGGTAAGGAGGCTTTTTGCTCTGTATCCTTTGAAGCTTTTGATTCTTGAACAGAGTACATTTTAAACAAGAACTTAATGCCCATTAAAGTCACAAAGATCATCAGTAATCTGTAGCTGTCCTTAACCTGTATGGAAGAATTACTTTGAAATATTTTGTTAGTGTTTTTTGTTTTTTGTTTTTTTTTAAGAATGCTGGGGCGTGGAGGAAGACACTTGTGGGGATGAGCACTGGGTGTTATGTGGAAACTAATTTGTCAACAAACTATTTGTAAAAAAAAATAAATTGTATAAAGCTTGTAAAAAAAAAAAAAAAAAAAAGGAATGCTGGGGTGCCTGGGTGGCTCAGCCGGTTGAGCCTCCGAATTCGGCTCAAGTCATGATCTCATGGTT
Organism: Hyaena hyaena; assembly: GCF_003009895.1. Taxonomy (NCBI): domain Eukaryota; kingdom Metazoa; phylum Chordata; class Mammalia; order Carnivora; family Hyaenidae; genus Hyaena; species Hyaena hyaena. The sequence goes on from NW_024081735.1 coordinate 51,576, forward strand.
CGTGTGTTCCAGCCCCACGTTGGGCTCTGTGCTGACAGCTACCTCAGAGCCTGGAGCCTGTCTTCGGATTCTGTGACTCCCTCTCTCTCTGACCCTCCCCTGCTCACACTGTCTCTCTCTCTCTCTCTCTCTCTCAGAAATAAATAAAAAACATTAAAAAAATTTTAAAAAATAAAAGAATGCTTGTTATTGTTTGAAGTGTTCCAGGTGTCCACTATTGCTATGAAACAGCAAGAAAAACTCATCCAACAGGAGAAAGCACTGTTGAATTTCACACGATGGAAGAAAAACCATAATCTTCTGATGAAAGACTGCCAAACCTTGATGCAAAATGCTTTCACTTCAGGTAACTGATATCAAATCAGTTTCCATTGTGCAGATACAAATGCAGACACTGATTCCTTAAAAGGAAACAGCGACACACATTTTGTTCTCTGCAAAACTACAGTCAGAATTTTAAATTAGAAGGGACATAATTTTGATCCACACTTCAGTTCAATCTTATTTATATCTGTCCATAGAATGTGAAAAATACTGAGGTCCCAAGAAATGCAGACTTAAAAACCATACAGTCAAATTTCAAAAGGAAATGTGTAGGATTGGATCAGATTTTTTAAAAAGCAGTATTTGGTGTTTTTCCCAATCGCTCAAATGTATACATGTATCTTTAATTATAGTTCTAAATTCATCAATATATTTAGTTGAGATATCGCTTTGGATTCAAATTTAGATATCTCTTTGAGCAGAAAAATTATTTTAGAAATCAGAGTATTTACCACAGAATTATAACAATGCAGGGTTCACATCTTTTAAAATATTCTATGAAGTTATTTCAGTTTTATCTTTTACATCTCTTACAAGCACTTGTTTTTCAAGTAGGCTCCACACCTAACATGAGGCTTGAATTCACAACACTTGAGATCAAGAGTCTCACTCTGCTGACTGAGCCAGCCAGCCACTCTCCTCTTACAAGCATTTTAAACCTAAAATAGCTTATTTCTATTTGTTTTGTAGCTTGTCAAATACTCTATGGTTACTTAATTGGCATTAATTATCCTTGTAGTGGATACCATTTAAGTAATCACAAATGAGAGAGGTCCAAAAATCTACTATAGCTCTGTCTGACTGAAATTTGTCACATAAATGTTTACAGAATCACTGTGTGCCCAACCATTTTTTAAAATAATTTAGACTTTTACAAGCATAAGTTATACCCGCCTCCGAGCCACCAACCTTGAGACAATGACAATATCCATTTTGAAGACCTACAAATCTAACATGTCCTCCAACCTTTCAATTGCCATTGTCAATGCCACTCAGGCTATAACTTTAACAAGAGACAAGACTCTGATTAGCATAGACTCTAAATGAAGGATATAGAGAAGCTTTAAGTAGGTCAACATTCAGTCCATGGAAACTTGTAATAAGCTATTTGTCACCCTCTGTAGAAGGTCTCTCTCTCTCTAGAAACTAGAGTTCTGGAAATCTTGGTGTCATTGCCTCTATAAAACTCTGCAAGAAACAATCAAGTTTTTGCTTTTCAGTTCTTGTACACTCTTGAGCACACTTCTTTTATGAATACATTCTTTCTTACGATGGGGTTCATAAAACCAATTAAACAATATGGCTTCTTAGTTATATCCAAGTTCTGAAATAAGTTTATTGGGTCACTTAAGTTTTTCTTTAATTTTCCTCACTCACATTTTTAAAAAATCGTTCCTCAAAGTGGGATGAATGAAACATTTTCATGTTTCTTTCTCAGAATTCAAACATCAACTTGAAATGTATTACTCAGCGTGCCTAATGGTCCAGTATATTTCCAATTAGATTGGCCCAGTGAGATTAAGAGACATGAAACAATAAGCAAACAAATGAAGACATAAATAATGTCAACCTAATGATGGGAAATATTTATAAAAATAGAATAATCACCTCACTTATTATAGAAAAGGAGCAACTGGGAAAAGATACTCCAAAGCTAATTTTAAGCTTAAAAAAAAAGTTTACTTATCTCTTTTGAGAGAGAGGGAGAGAGAGAATTCCAAGCAGGCTCGGCCACTTGATACAGGGCTCAAGCCCACAAACGTGAGATCGTGACCTGAGCCAAAACCAAGTGTTGGACGCTTAACCAGCTGAGCCACTCAGGCTCCCCAAAGTTAATTTTATCTTAAACTAGTTCTTACAGACCTGTTGCAGTTGGAAATAATTATATAAATCTCACCAAGGTAAGTACCGTCTCAGATGAACTGCTTGGTTAGAGTACTCAGTTTCATGGGGGTGTGAGACGAAGGGTTCTTTTGAAGAGATGTGCTACTAATATTTTTATGATAAATTTAACCAAGTAAAATGTTTATCTTCAAAGTCCATAACTGCAGCGCTTGTCCAGACAACTGGATTCAGAATGGTGGAAGTTGTTACTATGTCTTTGAACAATGGAAAATCTGGAACACCAGTAAAGAGGACTGTTTGAAGGAGGGCTCTACTCTTCTACAAATAGACAGCAAAGAGGAAATGGTAAACACTATCTCACAGTTTTGTATCATTCTGAAAATACCCTGATATGTTAAAAGAAAGAACTGATACTAATAAGACAGGATTCCTTAATATTCTATAACAGCAGTATATTTGTTGTCCATAATAAAGGTTTAAAAGAGACAATGTGGGAATTGCCAACATTTGTTTTCCCTTTAACTGGACAGACAAAGGAGACTATGTTAGCTGTATGCCCTTTTTTAATAAAAAAAGAGGGGTGGTAAAGGAAATACTATTTCATGACTTGTTAGTCTGCTCCAAGATGTATGCATATTGTAATTGTGTATGTTTCAGATTCATCATTTTCAATGCTGTAGGGAAGTATAACAGCCAATCACAATTTTGTAATTACCAAGAAAAAGCAGAAGTATAAAAAGGGAAGTGATGTCATGAAATGGAGAGGTCTGTGAAAATAAGCATTTGCTAAACGAAATAAATGTTTAATTGACGTTAAGCCTAGTTTACTACCATCTTAACAAACCGGGTTTCCTTGAAATCATTTTACCCATAAATATGTATGTAGTAGAATACATAGTTACACATTTCTGACCTTATTAAAAATATATGCTTGCTATATTCAATATTTAGTTAAAGTTCAATTTTCCAAGAATACTGAGAGAACAATTTAAGGGTACATTAAGGATATGCAGTAAACCAAGGCAACTTGAACTTACTACAATTATAGGCTTACACTATATTTTTCTGTGCAAATTTGGTGACAATCACTAGTAATGTTTTTTCTAACAAAATATCCCTACAGTTAACTTATCTCTGGAATCTTCTAAACTATTTCTCATACTGAAGTATACTGGGAAAGAATGATAGGTGTGGTCTCTGATGTCAAGGATATTTCTACTTTTTCTGATTATGAAGGTTTAATATAACACCTTGTTTCGATTACCTGACAAACTCTGAATCTGTTAAGATTATTTTAATACCAGGTGCTTGGGGCACCTGGATGGCTCAGTCGGTCAAGCGTCCAGCATCAGCTCAGGTCATGATCTCATGATTAATGGGTTTGAGCCCCGCACTGGACTCTGTGCTGACAACTCAGAGTCCGGAGACTGCTTCAGATTCTGTGTCTCCCTCTCTCTCTCTGCCCCTCCCCCACTAGTTCTCTCTCTCTCTCTTTCAAAAATAAATAAATTAAAAAAAAACAGGTGCTTATTTTCCCTATAGTTCTGAAGACCCCATCGATCACATGACAATAAAAAAAAATCTACAAAATGTATCCCTTCTTTTAAAATCATCTTATTCTCTCTCAGGTTAATTTCCATCTAGGCAAAATGCCACACTTTATATTTCATCATAGTTTTATTGTTGTTTTCCCACTAGTTCACTGTCCAGGCTTGTTTCTTCTAGGACTTTATCACTGGCAGCCTGGTGAAGATGAAAAGAAGCAATGATTACTGGGTGGGACTGTCTCAGGATGGTCTCAGCAGGCCTTGGCTTTGGCAAGATGGCTCTGCTCCTCCCGCTGACCTGTAAGTGCTGGAGGGAATTGTTACAAGAAAAATGAGAAACATGCGAGAATTCAGAATTTCATTTTATTTCATACCTCAGATTTTCTCTGGAAGACCTAACCAGCATGACAATTTCGTAGACTTTTTATTGGAATCAAAGATGAGGTCATTTGGGGGCGCCTGGGGGGCTCAGTTGGTTATGCACCCAACTTCGGCTCAGGTAATGATCTCATGATTTGTGAGTTTGAGCCCTGCTTCTGGCTCTGTGCTGACAGCTCAGAGCCTGAAGTCTGCTTCGGATCCTGTGTCTCCCCCTCTCCCACTCATGCTCTGTTTCTCTTTGTCTCAATAAGAAATAAACATTAAAAAAAAAAAAAACACCTGAGGTCATTTAGGAGTAGCTTCAAGGCCTACTGCTATCACCCTCTAGCACATTCGCATCAAAATTAGAGACTCTGAAAGAGCAATATTTATAATTATCATTACATTTCTTGTGTACCATTTAATGGCTCAAGTGCTAAGGGAAAGAGAATACTGTAATTATTAAGCAATTTCCATATTAAAGTTATTAGATAGAAGTAGCGAGATTGGTGAACAGGATTCAACAGATGCCTTAATATTGTAAGAGTTAAGAGTCAAGAAAGAAATCCTAAGTTATAGCCAACTTTTGTGTCTCGATTTTTTTTAATATGAAGGATTTTGATATTATAGTAGCATATTTTAGGACGGTGCCAGAGGAGGATACCATATATATATATGGTATATATATATATATATATATATATATTTTTTTTTTAATGTTTATTTAGTTTTGAGAGACAGAGATAGAGCATGACGGAGGGAGGAGCAGAGAGAGGGGAAGACACAGAATCCAAAGTAGGCTCCGGGCTCTGAGCTGTCAGCACAGAACCCAACGCGGGTCTTGAACTCACGAACATTGAGATCATAACCTGAGCCAAGCCAGACGCTTAACCAACTGAGCCACCCACCCAGGTGCCCCAAGGATACCATATTAAAACAAAACAAAACAAAGAGCTACCGACCTCTCATTAGTTACCCACAAGAACAACACTGTTAGCCCCATGCCTAATGTTAGATTCACTGACTTTGCCTCTCCAGGTCGCCAATACAGACACGCCAGTCAAGTAACCAACTCTGTGGATATCTCAAGGACAAGGTCCTTTCTTCTGCTAACTGCAGCATTTGGAAATATTTTATCTGTGAGAAGTATGCATTAAGATCCTCCGTTTGAACAAAATTGTACTTGCAGTGATCTATTACAACGGTGTGTTGATCAGGCCATTGGAATATCTGCCACAAAATTCCAAAGAGCAAGTGAAGTATGCCTATGTGGGGGCTATGAAACTACCCACCTGGGACTCAAAACCTATCTCTACATTTATCCTTGGCAGTTTTCTTCAATGTTTTCCAGACCTTCAATTGACATTGTGTAAGTTGTCAAGAATAAAACTGACTTAGAGCTACTGAGAACAAAATCCTAAAAACTGAGCACAAACTGAAGAAAACTCATATTCTTGTGCTTTTTTCCCCAAGTACAGAGCAACTATAAACTCCACACAAAAATCTATAAACCCCTGGGGAGGTGATGCATTTCTAGCTGACTGGCTTTTTTTTTTTAATAAATAAGTAAATGTAGGCCTTTAAAGTCTCTGCCTGCCAGATCTTTCTATGCATTTTCTGGGCGTCCAGGCATTCTGCTATTGAACCTGTAGGAGGGTAAGACAGAGATATAGATTCTCAAGTTAGAAAGGTAACAGACAGCTATCTGCTGCCTGTAAGACAATACCCTTTTAGGATTGCAGAATTCTACTGGACCCTTGAACTACCAGCACTTCATATAAGTAGAAAGAGTAGTTAGGATGTCGGTATGAGTGCATCTCCAGTGAAGGACAGCTGTGAACTTCCTTCCTTCCACTCGCTGACTGTCCCTCCTACTCACAGATCAAAGGACTCGGGCTGGGACTCTCAAGGTTAACATTCTAGAACTTTGTTTTTTAATTTTTTAAATTTCAATTCCAGTAGAGTTAACATATGCAGTAGTATTAGTTTCAGGTATAGAATGTAGTGACTCATCAATTCCATACATCATCATGACAAGGGTACTCCTTAATCTTCATCGTCTGTCTAACCCATACCACCCACCCACTTTCCCTCTGATAACCATCAGTCTCCTCTCAATAGTTAAGAGTCTGTTTCTTGGCTTGTCTCTGTTTTTTATTTTCCATTTGTTCATTTGTTTTTTTCTTAAATTCCATATAAAAGTGAAATCATATGGTATTTGTGTTTCTCTACCTTATTCGACTTAGCATTATACTCTCTAACTCCATCCATGTCATCGTACATGACAAGATTTCATTGATTCCTTTTTATGGCTGAATAATATTCCAGTGTGTGTGTGTGTGTGTGTGTGTGTGTGTATGCATAAAACACCTTTATCCATTCATGAATTGATGGACACTTGGGCTGCTTCTATATCTAGGCTATTATAAATAATGCTGCTATAAGCACAGGGGTGCATGTATCCTTTGAATTAGTGTTCTTCTATTTTGGGGATCAATACCTAGTAGTGTGATTATTGGATCATAAGGCATTTCTATTTTTAACTTTTTGAGGAACCTCCGTATTGTTTTTGCAGAGTGGCTGCACCAGTGTGCATTCCTACCAACAGTGCAAGAACGTTCTTTTTGTTCCACATCCTTACCAACATTTATTGTTTCCTGTGTTTTTCATTTTAGCCATTGTGATAGGTGTAAGGTGATATCTCATGGTAGTTTTGATTTGCATTTCCATGATGAAGAGTGATGAGCATCTTTTCATGTCTGGTGGCCATCTGGATGCTTTTCTAGAGAAGTAACACTCCCACACTTTTAACTGTATCTCTCTGGGCCTCAATTTCTTCATTGTAAAATAGTATTAGGACTTACTTTAAAATATTGAGAATTAAATTATTAATATATGTTAATTGCTGCAAATATTGCTTTCCTAAGGTTTGACAATATATCAGTGTTCACTATTATTATCTGGAGTAAATTACCAGTCATCTGTAGGCATCGACGTTATGAGTGTAGTCCAGATAAAAATGACCCTTTTTCCTGCTCGAGTTACAGGAATATTGAGAAGATATAGTTCATATATAAAATGTCAGCAACTGTCTAGACACAATATCTGTTTTAAAGTTAATGGATCTACTCAAATAAATCTATAGACAATCTGAATCATAGGTCTGCAGGCTCCTTGTACATAGACCAAGTCATTCCCAAGACACAGGATACGGAAGTATCTTGTGATCTACAGGAAAGAAAAACTCATTAATTATTACTGCATTACTTTTGTTTGCCATCCTTAGAATAACTTACCACACAGTAGATTCTCATCAAATACCTGCTAAGTTCAATATAATTTTATTTCATTTTTTCATTTTTCACAAGAAGTAGCTGAGCTACATTAGATTCTCATCTTTCTTTACAATAAAGATACCGCTTTAATAAAGTAAAACAAAACAAACCCACTGAGGCAGTGGAGATCACTTAAATGAACCTAGAAGTCTATTGTAAAAAGTGACCTCCAAAGGTTAAGGTCTTTTAAGGATGGGGAGAGCATGTTTTCATGTTTTGTTTTTAATTTTTTTTAATGTTTATTTATTTTTGAGAGTATGGGGCAGAGAGAGAGGGAAGCACAAGATCTGAAGTGGGCTCCGGGCTCTGAGCCGTCATCATAGAGCCGATGTGGGGCTTGAACTCATAAACTATGAGATCATGACCTGAGCCGAAGTCAGACGCTCAACCAACGGAGCCACCCAGGAGCCCCTGTTTGTTTGTTTTTTTTTAAATTTACCCTGGACCTGGAGTTTAAATCGTGGGCCTTTCCATAAGAGGGATTTTTCCCTAATTTTCTGCTGAACGTAGAAAAGGAAAATAGCACAGAAAACACAGTGTAAGTTGAGTCCTGTGTTTGGTCGTCACAGCTGACAGCTGGCAGCTGAATATAATAACCTGGAATGAACGAGAAACAATAACAATTTGGCTGATTGTCTTCAAGATTCTGCAGAGTATTGTCATGGTACTGTTTGTAGAGAAAGGGTAGGAAGCATTTAATAACTCTTTTAGGAAAAAGTACAATGAAGCAAAAGGCAAACATCCTTCAGCCGATGTCACTCCATCGATATGTGATGCAGTATTTACAAACCAGAATCTTATCTACGGCGCAGCTGGTATGAGAACCTATAAATCTCTCCAGTGGCAATACTGCTTTTCACATAGATATTAAGGGTAGAATTTTTTTTTCTTTCAGGTTGCTTTTGGCCCAGAGTATCAAAGTCTTTTTCCAGGCACTGGTAAAGGATTGGGCCCTGGCACAGAGATAACAAGTTTTATATGTTAGTCCCACTAATACTAAATTGGATATCTTTCATCCATCTCATTGAAACCAAGTTAGCCTTAAGAAAAAAGAGGAAAGAAAACATAAAACCCACCCTGTCCTATAAATGTAAAGAAGCTTTGTGATATGCTATGGGTAACGTACAATAAGTGTGTAAAAAGAAAAACATTAGGATAGTGATATTGATAGAATAATACTATTAGATCCTAAAAATTTATTCATACAATGAACCTGTAAAAAGGTTATGTTAACTTTTACATAAGATAATGATTTTTTTGTATTCTTTGAAAATGGTGAGAATCCTTTTACAAAATATTTAATTCTCCAAATATTAAGGCCAAACCTAAGACAATCTACTAGACCCTTCTACATATTTCATAAGCGCTTATGTCTCCAGTGTAAAAGCTCCCCTTCCTTACACTTCTCACTCTTCCTGCTATTTCAGCGCCCATGATCTGTTTCCTGTTGATAAGTTTTAAGAGCTGCTTCAATATCCTCAGGAAAAGAAATAGCTCATTGTGTACCCTGGGGAACTCAGATCTACCAGGAAAGGCTATGTTCCTCATTTGACTTTTCCTGCAATTTCTTCAGACTTAACAAAACACACAAGAGCGTGGAAGAGAAAGGTCTTCCCAAGCCAAAAATTCATTCATGGGGTGCTACTTTCTGTGGTTACCCATGGAAACAGGTCCTGGCAAATCTTATTTTCAAGTTCGTGTCATGATTCATGATTATTCTCAATTATTTTCTTTTCCTATTCTTCTTTTTTCTTTCTTTCTTTCTTTCTTTCTTTCTTTCTTTCTTTCTTTCTTCCTTTCTTTGAGAGAAAGAGAGAGGATTCCAAGAAGGCTACATTCTTAGCAGGGAACCCGACACCAGGCTCTATCTCACAAACCATGAGATGGTGACCTGAACCGAAATTGAGAGTCCAATGCTTAACCAACTGAGCTACCCAGGAGCCCCCACTTCCTATTCTTAAATTAAAAAAAGAATTGTGGAGGGGCGCCTGGGTGGCTTAGTCAGTTAAGCGTCCGACTTTCGCTTAGGTCATGATCTCGCAGTTCGTGGGTTCGAGCCCCGCATCGGGCTGTGTGCTGACTGCCAGCTCAGAGCCTGGAGGCTGTTTCGGAGTCTGTCACTCTCTCTCTCTCTGACCCTCCCTTGCCCACGCTGTCTCTCTCTCTCTCTCCTAGAAATAAATAAAACATTAAAAAAAAAAAGAATTGTGGAGAAAATGTGCCATACTATTTTTCTGCTCTTTTGAAACATCTGCTCATATTGTGATCAGTGTTGTGAGTTTTGTGATACAGCTGATGAGGATGGAGGGCAAATACGGAGAGAGATGAGATTAGAATATGGTTAAGAAATCAGGTTAAGAATAACAAGAATGTCAAATAAATGCTATTTTTTTTCCTTCTTCACTATCTAAAGTGACATGTTCCCTTAGGTTGCAGATTTGAAGGGAGAACACTTTTCAATGCCCACTTTCCAGGCAGCTAGTCTCTGTAAAGTAATGACATTTAAAGAGACACTTCCCATTCACCCCTGAACAAGACTGCAGTTATGTAGGATGCTAGGGGTCAAAACAATGTGCGCTGGGTCCCTATTTTACAACTTAGTGAACAAAATCGTTTGACTTTTTCATATTAACCACATTTTCTTCCTGTAATAACAAGACTTAAATAACACTGAATTGCTTAACTAAAGTCCTAAACCACATTACCTGCTATGTGCTTGTTTTATTAATTGCATTCATTAACTATCTGCACTCATCATAAAAAAAACATTTGGCAATATCCACAGCTTCCTAATGTAAGTGCCTCTCTATAATTCACTAATGAATACAGATATCCCAAAAGGGTTATTTATGCTTTTTTGTGGTCCTTTATTTAAAAATAATAGGGGTGCCTGCATGGCTTAGTTAGTTAAGCGTCAGACTCTTGATTTCTGCTCAGGTCATGATCTTAAGGTTCATGGGATCGAGCCCTGCTGACAGCAGAAAGCCTGCTTGGTATCCTCTCTCTCCTCTCTCTCTGGATCACCCTTGCTCACAGTGCCTCTCCCAAAATAAATAAATAAACTTTAAAATAAATCTCTAAATCCCTTTTTTAATGTTTTATTTATTTCTGAGAGAGAGAGAGAGAGACTATGTGAGCAGGGGAGGGGCAGAGAGAGAGAGGGAGACACAGAATCTGAAACAGGCTCCAGTCTCTGAGCGAGCTGTCAGCACAGAGCCCAATGCAGGGCTCGAACCCATGAACCATGAGATCATGACCTGAGCCGAAGTCAGACACCTAACCTACTGAGACACCTTGGCACCCCACTAAATTCCTTTTTAAAATATATTGTTAATGTCTTTTATGTTTTATATCCCAATTTAGATTATAAAACTAATTTCATATGTACCTCTTGTCAGCTAACAATAGCACCACGAGAAAATTCTAAACACATTTCCACTCTATACTGAATGAAATAAACTTCGTGAGTTAAGTGATTTGCCCAATAATAAATCAGAACAGGGGATCTAAAAATCTCATTTTAAGACCACAAATGCAGTTATTTTGGCACAACACAATCAAGACAACATTTGTACAACACTGAAGAAATTTCCTAATGAATCAACAGAAAATTGAAAGGAAAATTAATTCATAAGGAAGAAATCCACAAGTAGTGATTGCTAAGTAATACAGTCTTATAGAAATGAATTCAGAAATACTCTTTGTTATATGATTGGTAATTTACTGAAAAGAAAACTGAAGCACCTTAGTTTTCACTGCTGAAAAATAAAGATTTATAATAGACTCTCTTTTCTAGTATGAAATCCCTAAAACTGATTTTTCCATAAATCAACAGTCAGTGGTCGTGATGGTGTTATTTACTGTGACACCTGTTATGATTGTGCATATTGGCTTCCTGAGATCGGAACACTTACACAAGGAACCAGTGATGTGTGCAGATGTCACAGGTTCTCTTCCTCTTTCCAGGACCTGATTAGATAACTCACCCTATTAAAGTTTCCTTGACTCATCTTTAGCCATGTGTGGAAGACCACCTTGCCTCAAAAGGTTTCATCTCAGGAAAGTGCTGAAATCACCTTCTTGAAGACAGCGTGCTTCTCAAAGCCTTATCTTCTTCAGATGATCAAATAATCAGTACTCTTGTAGAGTCCCTGCAAACTCTCTGTACGGCACAAACAACAAAAACACAGGTCGCTAGCATAGTTTGAAGAGCAACTCCACACTGAAAATTTCACCAAATCACAAATCTATTCTCAAATCACATACATTTCACATTATTGACATTTATTATTATTAAGTCTTCAGTACCTGAAAGGCATAAACATGGATCAAATGGAAGAATATAGGAAGTGAAACCATATGATTACAGACTCACAGAGACTGACTTTTGCTCTGGTCTTCAATCTCTATGAAGGGAGGATCAGGGGCAGTAATGGGGATACAAAACGGAGCTGAGTGTTATTTCTTTCCTGGAACAAATTCCTGGGGAAAGGAGATAATTGTTGGAGTCCTAAGTGAATATGGGAGGGTATGTTCATAAGAAGTTATGATTCTAATAAAGAGGATTATCCCAGTGGGAAGCAAACCATAGGCAGGGCAGATGGGGGCTTTATGGAGAGACCAGGAAGGAAAAAGTATGGACTGAAGGAAACAGAAACAGAAAGAATTAGTTACATGTTTAGGAACATTGTATAGGAAATGATTGTTAATTTCTCACGGTCTACTTGACCTTTGGAGCAAAGAATGTTACACACATTTACTTCCTCTACTTCAGTAAGTTTCTCACTTCTCCAAGTGTTAAGGAAGAAAGACGTGGAAACAGGGAGATGGTATTAGATGCTGAGAACGAAGAACACTAGAAAGCTTTCTCTAAGTCAAGAAAGTGGAATACAACTTTATGAGAGTCTGGGACTGAATGGTGGCACATATATAGGACTGCTTTGTGGCTTGTAAGAATTTGTATGAACCCAAGCTCGGAAGTGGTGGTGGTCCTGAGCAGGAACATGAAAGTCCTCCTGGTACCTGTCGGAAAAACTGCCTTTCCTCATTTTTTCCCATTTTCCAATGTCTTGAATATCCTTTGCATTGACCTGGCTTGGCTCAACCAGCTTGCTGATTTGTTGTATAAACATGGCTCCGATGGGAGAAAAAAGGAACTGAAACCAATTATTACAGGGCCGCATAAAGAAATTGACTTTTGCTCTGATCTTCAGTTTCCCTGAAGGGAGCTTAACATTGTAGTTATGGTCGAAGAGTCAATCACCTTCACGTAATGGCTCAGAGAAGCTAAAGGAGGCTCTCAAACTTCACTGTTGCCGCCTTTTTTTCACAAGCACACCGCCTCAACTCTTTGCAGTCCTTTGAGAAAGCCTTTCCATTGAGGATGGTCACACAGTCCCTGCTTCGTAGGCTGGTGAAATCTATTATAATCTCAAACCTTCAAGAAAGAGAAAAAGGTTAACTGAATCATAGTTTACTTCTAAAATGACATATTAAATACCCAGAGAGTACATAGGGAGTATTCTTAGCTTGATAAAATTATAGAATAGATATACAGAATGAATTTACTAGAGATGGGGTCACAAGCTCTTTCTTTTCAGCCCTTCAACTTCCATACTCATTCTTAGAATCATAAGTTCATTAAAACAAAACAAAACAAAACAAAACAAAAACCTATTCCTACTTAAAACTAAGATGCATGCTATAACCCATCAAATTTATCATATGATTTTCCCACCATCTGAAAAATCATCTGTGACTCAGTTTAATTAACGATAAAATAAAAAATGATTACACTGATTATGTCCTACCTCCTGCGAGAAGAAATCCTATACAATATATAGAGAGGAAAGGCATCTCTCCCAACATGACTTTAAATAATATATTTTGACATAGATATTACATTTACCTATTTCAAAAGATACCATGACAATCCTACCTAAATGCTCACATAAGTAAAAGTAACTTTTGATAATATTACTCTTACAATGTCAGCAAATCTTTTCTCAGAAACTGTACTTTTATTTTATAAAAACAAATTTTTTTCTAATGTTTATTTTTGAGAGAGAGAGACAGAATGTGAGCAGGGGAGAGGCAGAGAGAGAGGGAGACACAGAATCCAAAACAGGCTCCAAGTTCTGAGCTGTCAGCACAGACACTGATACGGAGCTCAAACTCACAGACTGCAAGTCTGTGACCTGAGCTGAAGTCAGATGCTTAACTGACTGAGCCACTCAGGCGCCCCAGAAATTGTACTTTTAAAGAGGTGCTCCCCATTATACTACACAGAAGGCCAAAACGTCTGAGGTCTTACATTATCTCTGGGAATTGAGAAGTTGTGAAGCTGTGTGGTCTTAGGCAAGTCACCATCATTACCTGGGTTTCAGTTTATTCACCCATAAAAGATCACTTCCCCTCCTACCCTTTCTCCTCCACGTCTTTCTTCCTTTCTCTCTCTCTTTGTCTCTGTTTCCTTCCCTCAGCGAAACCCTGACACTTGATAATGCTCCAAGGGACTTCAGACCCTGTAATAAAACTCTGAAAGCATCCAGATGGAGAACTGCCCCTACTATTTTGCTAACATTTTGTATGTCTCCTTCACTGGTTTATAAGCCATTCAAAAGCAAGCACTATGTTTTCTTTTCATAATTCTTTGTCTACCCTCTTACAAACTTAGTACTCAATGCAAAGCAGATGTCTGGTCAATACTGATGGAACCAAATTGTTGAACTCTGTCACTCAAGCAAAATCTCTCTCTTAAATGCTTTTCCCACAAAATGTTCTGAAGGCTTACAGTTCAGAGGAGTAAGGGGTTCCATCGGTCCATAGCCAGGCCTTTCCACTGCCGTTGCGGGATAGCCCTGTCCAATAAGAGTAGAAAAACTCAGAGTAGCTCTGAGGCATGGCAAACTCCTGTGAAAGGCACACAAGAAAATCTTTAGCTTTAGATACGTTATACCCTATGTACACAGAGATGTGTAGGCACAGCCAACACTTTAAAAAAATTTTTAATGTTTATTTTGCTTTTGTGAGAGACAGAGCATGAGCAGGGGAGGGGCAGAGAGAGAGGGAGACACAGAATCAGAAGCAGGCTCCAGACTCTGAGCTGCCAGCTCTGTGCTGACATGGGGCTTGGATTCATGAACCTGAGTTCAAGATCATGACCTGAGCCAAAGTCAGGCACTCAACCGACTGAGCCACCCGGGTGCCCCAACACTTTTAGTACAAAAACAAGGGTCCTGCCCCACACAGGTGATCGTACACTTGAGAAAAAGTGTCTGTGCTGAGCTCAATTTGTCCAAGTGAAAGAGTTTATCTTGTCTTAATAATTATGGTATACTGATATTCTGAAACCAAGAATCACATCAACCAAGGTTTACAAATGATTATTTTCAAATCAAAGAGTAAGCACTAAGATTTATCTAAAAAATATGGGAGGCAGATTTACAAAGAGATGTGAGGTAACTCTGGGAAATGGAAGACTGTGGAAGGAAAAGAGTAAACGTGAGGGAAATAACTTTTATCCATATATGCAAAAGGAATTGACTCAGAAGGAGAAAAGACTAATGAATATAATTTAATGCAAAAAGAAATAAGAGAAAATTTGGAAGGATGATTTACGTCTCAGACAAGGAAGGGAAGAGAAATTTTTCATGTGTGTGTATATTTATATTTTTGTATAGTATTACATATATACATATATATTCATATATATAATTTCTTCCCTACTATGTATATTGAAAAAATTTTAACTTACTTACTTCCTTCTATCTAGTCTCACTCTTTAACATAAAAATTATATAAATTTGTGATAATTATCCATTTTTATCTCCTTATTTTCCACTATATCATGAGTTCCTTAAGGACACATACTTTGTTTTATGTCTTCAACCCTTCAGTTAGTTTAATGGCACATGTTTGTTCAATAAAAGATTATTGGCATGTATGTGAAAGTATCACTAAGTAATAGTCATCTAGTAGACATATCAAAAGAAGTGTAGTTGAGCGGCACCTGGATGGCTCAGTCGGTTAAGCATCCGACTTCAGCTCAGGTCATGATCTCATGGTTGGTGGGTTCAAGCCCCATGTCGGATTCTGTTCTGACAGCTAGCTCAGAGCCTGGAGGCTGCTTCAGATTCTGCGTCTCCCTCTCTCTCTGACCCTCCCCTGCTCACACACTCTCTCTCTCTCAAAAATGAATAAAACATTAAAAAATTTAAAAAAAGAAGTGTAGTTGAAAATACTTCCAACTGAATGGTAGAACCCTCAAATTAAAAGTTCTGAATATAAATCAAATGAAAATGATTTAAATATATACAATTGTATGAAGCATGAGAGAATGTCACTATATATCTTTCATGATATTCCCTACTATTATATATAATACATTCCAATTATATACCTGAGTCCTCAGTATGTGCTAGAGGTAGAGATAAAACAAAGAGAATTTAAAACATTAGATGGCCTTATGGTAGGATACATTGTCTTAGTCAAATAAGTTACCTCCTTTTCTCCCTAAATTGAGCCATCAAGAAAGGATAAAAAATATTTTAGTAGTTGAGAGTGCAGAGTTGCATTCATCACAGATTTCAGAAAGTGGGTAGGAATTAAGATGTAACGAGAAGGGTGTTAAGAGTTTGCATAGTGAGCTGGGCATTTATTCAATTAAATAATCCTTTGTTGATAAACTACTCTGTGCCAAGCCTTCCACTAAAACAATGATAATAAACAATGGTCACACTACTTGAGGGATTAAATCCAAAGGCAATAATAAATATTTTTTTACAGTTGGCAACAATTACATGATTTTTATAGTTTAATTGCATATACTTAATAATATCAATTTATAATTTTATTTTCATAATTTTCTTGACCAGTCTATGTTAGGTTATAAACTTCTGGAAGGCAAAATATTTATTTACAGATTATAGTAATGATTTAATTAATTAAATATTTTTCATTAAAGGCGTTGTCTCTTCAAAATGGAAGGACAGGAAGTGCTATATTCATCTTTCTGACATTGCATCCAATATTGTGCCCTTCCTGCCCAAATCCAAAGAAGTGAGAAATGAAAGAATTTTTAAATTTGATTCCGAGTGGATGGAGATTTTGAAGAGCTTCCCCTCATAGTTCTAAGGCGTGGGTTTTTTGTGGAGAACTGAAAACGTCTTATTACGTACCTCAGGGAATCATTCAAAACAACAGAAATAAGACTCGGGTTCAAGTGTGAGACTGTGAATATTGACTCCTTAGAGTCTTCTTATAGGGCTCTTTTAAAGACCTCCTCTTGGGGTGCCTGGGTGGCTAGGTCGGTTAAGCATCCGACTTCAGCTCAGGTCATGATCTCATGGTTGGTGCGTTCAAGCCCCACAACAGACTCTGTGCTGACTGCCAGCTCAGAGCCTGGAGTCTGCTTCAGATTCTGTGTCTCCCTCTCTCTCTGACCCTCCCCTGATCAGGCTGTCTTTCTCTGTCTGTCTCTCTCTCAGAAATAAATAAAAGACTAAAAATTTTTTAAAAAAATAATGAAGACCTCCTTTTGAGAACAATTCAAGCACTGACTAAGCCTCAGGATCTTACCAGCACTTCTTGTGTGTTTATCTTCAGCATGGTTGCATTCTCCGCAATGCAGAAATATTCACAGCCTTGCCAACTTTTGCTCTCTCTACAAAATCGGTAGCATTTGTCGCCATGCCATTTCCATTCTTCTGGACAAGGACTGCATCTGTGTTCTTAGAAAGAAACCAATTTTGATAAGTTATTTTCCATCTAGGTCTAACTCCTTTCCTTTTGTGAAGTTATATAGTACTTGACGACTCAAGAAAGAATTGATGCCCTTTCTCTTATTTAGTTGCCCAGGTAATGATAACTACAAATATTTACCGAACACCTTCTATATGCCGCAAGTTGTTATTGGTACTGAGTATACAGTGAAAATTAAAAATTAACATAGGGGTTCCTGGGTGGCTCTGTGGGTTAAGCTCTGACTTTGTCTCAGGCCATGATCTCACGGTTGGTGAGTCTGAGCCCCATGTAGGGCTCTGTGCTGACATCTCAGAGCCTGGAGCCTGCTTCAGATTCTGTGTCTCCCTCTCTCTCTGCCACTCTCCCACTCTCACTCTATCTCTGTCTCTGTCTCTCTAAAATAAATAAACATTAATTTTTTTTTTAATTTAAAGCAGACACTACCTGCTTTCATGGAGTTCAGACCCTAGCAATGAATGATTGGAACTTCCTTGCTTCTGCCATATGTAATTCAGCACACAGAGGATTTTCAGTTTCATAAAGAGCTTTTCATTAAGCGTGGTACTTAAGAAACAACTTAAAATTCCATAAGTTTCTTCCTTAAAATTCTCTTGAATAATTGTAAAAAAAATTTTTTTTTGAGAGAGAGCATGCACATGCATGTATTCAAGCAGGAAAGGGTCAGAAGGGAGAGAGAGAATTCCAATAAGGCTCCACACCCTGCCCAAAGCCTCATGAGGGGCTCAGCTTCCCAACCATGAGATCATGACCTGAGCCAAAATCAAGAGTTAGATGCTTAACCGACTGAGCCTCGGAGGCATCCAGAGGATTTTTTAAAATGCAATTTATACCAATAAGATATGGACTTTTTTCTCATTCTAAAAAAAGCCAGTAAAATTTTAGGGAAAAAAAGGCATAAATGCTAAGCAAAGTATGAATTAGAAGGGTAAATCTCCATGTGTCAGAAATTAAGATGGGCCCCACAGTCAGAAAAGTTAAGTGCACAGGTCAAGGTTGAGATGGACTATGTGGGTAGAGGTTGTAAGTATAGGAACTACTCCCTGAAAGCCATGGTTTTAACACTGGTGAAGGTACATGGCCTTGGGCTTTTGAGAATGGAGATTTGTATAACCACCTCCCTTATGGTGGCATGGGAGCTCATTCATTCCATAAAAATGTGTCTATTGTGGGGCGCCTGGGTGGCTTAGTCGGTTAAGCATCCGACTTTCGCTCGGGTCATGATCTCGCGGTTCGTGGGTTCGAGCCCCGCGTTGGGCTCTGTGCTGACTGCCAGCTCAGAGCCTGGAGCCTGTTTCAGTCTGTGACTCCCTCTCTCTCTGACCCTCCCCTGCTCACGCTGTCTCTCTCTCTCTCCTAGAAATAAATAAAAAACATTAAAAAATTTAAAAAAATGTGTCTATTGTAAAAACAATCCAGTGTCAGAATGTTAACATGTTAAAGTGTGAATGGTCAATGTGCTAATGATATTATGTTATTGTTTGCATTAAAAAAAAATATTTCCTAAGGTAAAACAAAGTTTTAAGTAAATAAATAAGATAGGAGATTTCTTTGTAAGTTAGTTGATATTTCTGGCCCAGATCTTATACCAAACTACTTACTCAGCTCTCTACTTAGATATCCACATGATACCTTAAATTCAACAGGCCCAAAACAGTGTTCCTGGTTTCTAACCTTCCCTCTCATGACTACAGAATTCTTCCCCATTTCACCTGATCACATCTCTCTAATTTCATTGTCCAAAAACTCTGGAGGTAGCCTTGACTCCTTTATTTCTCTCATCTCCCATTTTATTCCATCATTCATTCATCCCCACCAATAATATCCTAACTTGAGACAACATCACCTCTCCTCTGGATTACTGCAAAAGCCATCCCTAATGTCATTTCTTTGTTTTCACTCTTCCTTCCTCCAGTCTATTTTCAACATACTTGCAGAGTGAGCCTTTCAAAACTCCTGTCAGATATATATTTCCTCTGCTCAAGATGCTGTAATGAATTCGTGTTTTGCTCAAAATAGAAGCCAAATCACTTACTATGTCACCTAATGCCGTAAATAATCACTATCATATCCCCCATTAGTTCTCCACTCCCTCACTCTGCCCCCGGCACACAGGCTCCTTATTATTCCCTGAACAGGCAGCTACATTCACTTGAGGGCTCCTGCACTTCCTTTCTCCCCACCCGGCTGGTTCTTTCCCCATATGTCTACATGGCTAACTCACCCCAACTCTTCAAATCTTTGCTCCTACACCCTCACCTTAATTAGGAATTTATGGTACTTTATTTCCCATAGGATTGATTACCTTCTTATATATTATGTTTAATTTGACCAACCATTTCCGTGTGCCTGAAACCTGGGCTTTCCCAAAATGTGGGACTTTTAATAATAAAACTGTAAGAGTTTCCCGCAAACTGGGACACATTGATCAACATATTTTATGTTTTTAAATCTAGTTATTACCACCACCTCAAAACAGCAAGAGGTCTGTGAGGGGAGAAATCTGTGTATACTTTGCATGGTATGCATCAGTAAGTGCTCAATAAATCTTTTAAAAAAATTTTTGAGGGGCGCCTGGGTGGCTTAGTCGGTTAAGCGTCCGACTTTCGCTTAGGTCATGATCTCGCGGTTCGTGGGTTCGAGCCCCCCATCGGGCTCTGTGCTGACTGCCAGCTCAGAGCCTGGAGCCTGTTTCAGTCTGTGACTCCCTCTCACTCAGACCCTCTCCTGCTCACGCTGTCTCTCTCTCTCTCTCCTAGAAATAAATAAAACATTAAAAAAAATTTTTTTAATGTTTATTTATATTTGAGCGAGCGAGAGAGAGAGAGAGTTCCTGTTGCGCTCGGCTAGAGCATGAGTGTGGGAGGGACGGGAGGGAGGAGACAGAATCCGAAGCAGGCTCCAGGCTCTGAGCTGTCAGCACAGAGCCAAATGCAGGGCTCCAATTCACAAACCGTGAGATCATGACCTGGGCCGAAGTCAGACACCTAACCTACGGAGCCACCCAGGCGCCCCAGTAAGTGCTCAATAAATCTTAGCAGAGTGGAAGGAAGGAAGGAAGGATGGAAGGATGGATGGATGGATGGATAATGGGAAAGAAATGGAGAGTAGCAGAATAAAACAAAACTAACATCAAACGAAAGCTGTATGAACATTTTTACGGGAATAAGGGATATCATTAACAGATTGCATGTGGATTTTATATTTAAACGAAACACAGTTTACTTGCCTATACAGCTTTCTTTTTGTTTGTATACAGGTAGCTGTAAATTCCATAGACCACTGGTTTCAGAGAAACTTGGATTACCTTTCGATGACATGGCAATCAACACAGAAGACAACATACAGTGGGGTTGTTCAGAAACCCAAGAAGGAAAAAAACAAAACTATATGAGGCAGTACATTTATTGATTTTCTTGACCTTGACAATGATTGTATAATGTATGTATATATTAAACCATCTCGTTGTACACTTTAAATATATCCAATTACATTTGTCAATTATTCCTCAATAAAGTTAACAAAGAAAAAAAAATGTGACCAGTGAGGTGATTAGTCAGGTGGAAAAGAATCACTTAGAGAAATGGAAGCATGCATGTGGGTGTTATTTACTGGGTAACCATACAACCTGGCTGTCTGGTTAGTGTGGGAAATGACACGCGTCTGGAGGAGGGAGACTTCATCCTAATCTAAAGTCTCTGACAGAAAAATAAAAAGTAGCAACTCAAAATGTGTGTTGTTTCCTATGGTTACACAATGAGCCGAACCGAAGAGAAGACTAACTTGAACAGAGCTAGATATTATGAAACCCAAAAAAAGACAGGAGAAAAAGGCCTGGGAATGAGGTGATGTTTCTGGTCTTGTCCTGCAGTGGTCATCAAAGCATGAGTCATTTATCACTAGCATTGTCATCATTACGGCAACGCGGATTTCTGGTACCCAGACAAGGCAGAGTGGATTTAAATAACTGCAATTTGATTCTGCTTATCAGCATTTTTAACCTGGTGCCAGTATGATTTTTAATTTTTTTTTAAATGTTTACTTATTTTTGAAAGACAGAGCACAAGCAGGGGAGGGGCAGAGAGAGAGAGAGGGAGACACAGAATCCGAAGCAGAAGCTGTCAGTACAGAGCCCAACACGGGGCTCGAACCCACAAACCGTGAGATCCTAACCTGAGCCGAAGTCAGATGCTTAACTGACTGAGCCACCCAGGAGCCCACACCAGTATGATTTTTAAAATGTGACAACTATAGTTATGAGCTCATTAACTGCTCAGTGGGAAAAGATTTATACTCATTGGGAAATGTATATTACATTGTTATGCGCCAAGGTAAGTTGAGAAATAACTTTGTATTTTATTTACTTGCACTGTTATTTTGGATATTCAAAGTTACTTGTTTTACTGTTTAAATTGTCTGAATTTGAAGAATCTTTTTTATGCATTATAGTACAGATGTACCTGAACTAAAGGATCCCAGGAACTGGGGATGGGAGGTGCCCAACTAACTACATATTATGTGACTCCCAGGTCCACAGGTGGGAACGTCAGCTCTATAATGGCAGATATCCTGGAATGGAGGGAGCTTAGTGATCAGGACTCACCTCCAGTTTTGTTATAGAGCACACGACACAGTTTTTCAGCCACATGCTGCAGAATTTCTGCAAGCTTCCTGTTCTTTGTCTGGAGAGACTGGAGCTGTCGGGAGAGATTCCCCAATCTTTCTTCCTTGTTAGAAATGCTGTCTTGCTGAGTATTGGAAAGCTGGTAGAACTGAAAAACTAACCCAAGTTACCAAGTCAGACTGGACAGCTCATTTCTTCATTTCTATTTCCCCTTTTTACGTATGTGGAAGAAAAACCATTGTATTGTTTAAGACCTCCTGCTGTGAGATTTCCTATTGCGCATATTCAAGTTTGAACTGCAGTACATAATAAATTGTATTGTCTCAAGCAACTTAATTTGTCAAGTCTGTCTTTTTATCTGAAAATGTGGAATCAGAATAACAGTTTCTAACTTTAGGGCTAAATCTTCAACCATTTTTACTGCTCAATAAATATTTTGTGCATACTCTTAAACCACTGCTTAACCCAAAACCACAAATCCACTCATCTAATAATGATTATATTGAGTATGGACAATTACCATATATTGTAATCTCAGTCACTAACGTAGTCATATTATCATTTCCATATTTTTTATAGATTCCCACAGGGTTCAGTGAGAACAAGCAACGTCTTTAATATCTCTTGTCTAGAAAATTTCAACCCTTAGGTTTAAACTCCAGATTTCTATATCTAAGTAGAAAAACCCTTCATGAATCACGAAAGTTGCTTTATATCCCTAAAAGTAATGGCTGTCGTAAAACAAATTGTATCAAAATGAATTAAGAATTTGTAGGTCATGGTAGAAACACTAAGAAATATATTTTTTTGATTTACGATAACAAACTAACATTTCTACAATTTCCTATAAAAACCAAATGTTTGACATTCAAACCTGCTCTTCAAGGTAACCTTTTACCTTGAACCACCTTCTTCCACTGCTCAGGAAATGATACTATAGTCTCAATCTCATGAAGCAAATTCACCCACTACGTTTTTCGTTGTGTTTTTTTTGTTTGTTTGTTTGTTTTTTTTAGTTTTTGATCTTGTCCTTCTTGGTTTGAAATTTAAAGACTTTTTCACATGCATTTTTTCCTTGTTTAGTTTTCACAAGATTTTGCAAAAATGATCCTATAACTTTTTGGATTTTCTGAAAAATATTGTGATAATTGAGGACCCAGTCTGTCCTCCTTCTATTGAGGGAGTAGATATAAATGAAATCTCTTCCCTCGGTATTAGCCTGCTGAGTCATGCATACTAAAAGCAAAAACCACGCCTCTACTCTTTTGTAGAATAAAAGAGGGTCAAATCATGTATTCATTAAAAATTGCTGATTTTAAATATCAAAATGGAAACAGACAAAAACCTGCTGATCTCCAATAGAATATAAAAGTCTAGCTGGCAAGTGATTGCTGCATTTTATGCTTTAGAGTAAGGTACATGGAACTACCCACAGACTCCAGAATTAAGGAAAAAAAAATTTTAAACAAGTATTTCTCATCCCAGACAAACCTTAGAATCAAGATCCTCCCCCAGGTCAGAGCGCAGACTTACACACAAGCCCCAGGGCCAACAGGCCAAGGAGCAGCACCAAACACAGTGACAGCAGGGTCAGGGCCACTGGACGCCAAACTGAAGAGGGAGGCCGGGTCTCTGTAGGGAATAAAGGAAAAGGCAGCATTTCGCATTTTCTTCCTCTGGATCTATGCCACCAACAGGCAAGTGAGAAGAGCTGGTTCTGGGAAGGAACACATTCTACAGGACAACAGTAAGTAATCAGAAGCTAGATAACATTCCCTCGGTCTTCAGGAATGTTGTCAAAGGGTTCACTGCCAATCACTTACATGGCAGGATTCCTTCACCAGCCCCAGTGATTTCCAACGCCTTGCCCCTCTCAGTTCTACTGTGTCCTGCATCAAGTAATGCATTGCCAATATCTTTATAAAGCGGTTTGTGTAACCTTCTGCTTGCCGCACTTTGAGTTACGAAAGACACAGAAATGCCTCCACGAGGAACTGTTTTTCACATCATCAGAGAAAAGGTGAAAATAATTTGTTGTTACTTTTGCACAACATTGCCCCATCAAGTTCCATATGTGTATCTTCTGAAAAGCAAATTGCATATGAGTAATGAGAGGTGAACACTTTACTATTTGCTTTGGGGGATTTCTTTGAAAGTCCCTTTTTTGTAAAGGTTTTGTTGGTTCATTTGATTTTTTGTTCTGTAAAAATGGACTATCAAGAAACAGGATCATCAGGTTCTCAAGAATGGATCTAAGCTATCTCAGTTTAGAACAGTTAAATAATAAATGCTGCACCCCCACAAGTTTGACTTGTGGTAATTGCGGAGGATCTACTGGGTCAACAATGAGCCCATCTCCCGCTAAGGCTAGCTATCAATCTGAATGACCTGTGATATGCAGCAAGGAAGACCCAGCCCCCACCCCCTAAGTGCTTGTAGCATCTAGCACTATGATTTAAATGAACAAAGCACCCTCAATAAAGTTCTGACACTTCCTTGAGCTGTGTTTCGCTTCACTGGGAATTTAAGTCACTGTTCTAAAACAAACAGATTAAAGATGTACAAATACATCTCCTCTTTAGGTAAGTCCTGCACATAACGTATTCTACGCACAGAAATTTGTGTTACACATTATTTCCAAGTGGGGAATGGGAAGTGGTAAAGACAGTATAGAAAAAGAAAATGTGTGGGGCGCAGGGTGGCTCATCCAGTTAAGAATCTGACTCTCTTTAAAATTTTTTTAAATCATTTATTCCTTTTTGAGAGAGAGATTGAGTGAGGGTGGGGGAGGGGCAGAGAGAGAGGGGGACAGAGAATCCAGGCTCCAGGCTCTGAACTGTCAGCACAGAGCCTGACACAGGGCTGAAACCCACAAGCGGGGAGATCAGGATCTGAGCCGAAGTCGGACACTCAACTGGCTGAGCCTCCCAGGTGCCCCAGGAATCTGACTCTTTATTTCCGCTCAGGTCATAATGTCATGGTGTGTGAGCCTTCTCTCTTTTTTCTTTTCTCTATGCTCCTCCCTCTCTTTCTCTCTCCAAATAAAATAAACAAATATATTATTTTGACATTGATATTGATATATTTTCAAATCTGAATCTTATTTTCTACTAATAAGCACCTCCATAAAAACTGTCACTGGATTGTATTACAGTGAGAATAAAATCCAAATCCCTTTTTATGAAGATTCAGATTGCTATTTTAAAATATAAATAATAAATTTGATAATGTTATTTCCCAACTTAAAAACTACCAATAGCGTTTTCGCACTTAAAGTAAAACACTACAAGAGGCTTTTTCTTCTGGACCCTACCTAGTTCTTTCATTCTTTTCTGAACTACTCTCTGCCATTCACATATTCTATGCACAGTGGCCTCTGTTTAACCTTGAAACAAGCAAACTTGACCCTATCTTAGTATCTTTGTGTTAGCTCTGTCTCTGTTCCTGCATTAAATAATTGCTAAGCTAGTTCTTAGTACTCAGATTTCCATTTACATGGCACACCCTTGGAAGAGGTTCAGGAGTTCATTTCATTTTTTGTGTTTGTTTCTTTATTTTGAGAGAGAGAGAGAGAGAGAGAGAGAGAGAGAGGGAGAGAGAATCCCAAGCAAACTCCGCACTGTCAGTACAGAGCCCGATGTGGGGCTTAAACCCTCGAACCGGGAGATCATGACCTGAGCCAAAATCAAGAGTCAGACACTTACTCAATTGAGCCACCCAGGCACCCTTAACTTTGTTGATTTTTAAAAATGTATTGATTTTTCAGCAGTATTTCTGACAGCAGAAGGTAGACTCAACTAAATTCATCTTCTAGCCATACTGGTTTTTATTCACTGACTTGTGTGAGGTTCTGAATCATGAACAGATATTGGAGTGATTTGCTTTCTTCCCTATTTCCTTCAATTAACTGACCTATGTGATTTGGTCTAAATTGTCCTGGAAATTATCGGATTATCAAGGCATTGACCTTAAGAGGATCTCAAATAAACAGAACATAAGAGAACAAGATCAGAGGCCAGAACATAGCTGACACTAAGCATCCTCTCCAAACCCGAGTCTTTTTAAAGTTCTTTATGGCCAAAAAAAACCCTTAAATAGGTGAGTATTTCTAAACTCCAGAGGTACTAGTACATATGTGGACCCACCTCCACCAAGGTGACTTTATTTTGCTCTATATATCTTAATACTATCAAATATATTATATATCTTACTCATTTCTTTTGGTTTTTATCTGTCTTACCCCAGTAGAAAGTTAGCTCTTTTTGAAGACGATTATTGTCTACTTAGTTACTAGAAAAACATCAGTTCTAGTGCCTAGAAAATCAGGTGAAATAAGCTCAATTAATGTTGAAGGAAGGATGGAAGGAAGGAAGGAAGGAAGGAAGGAAGGTTGGTTCCAATAAACAGTACTGCCTCTTCTAAGGCATTAACCTTAGTGTCCAATTTCCTGTCAATTATTTCTTGAGCGGCCAATGCAAAAGAGACATTTCTAGTTAATTGGTCAAGGAAAGAAGGAAAGAAGGAAGGAAGGAAGGAAGGAAGGAAGGAAGAAAGGAAGGAAGGAAGGAAGGAGTGTGTGGATTATATATAAATATCTGTCATATGCCTATCTACTCCTGCTTAACCCTATTTATATTAATACACTCTGAAAGGCATAAACTATATTTTAAATGCTGTTCTCATTTTATGATTGGTATTATTCTGGCCCAAGTTATAAATAATAAGAGGGTAAAGGAACAGAAAAACTATGGAAGTCAACCAAACTAGCCCTTAAGAAACCTGCTTTTCTGTGTATAACATTGCGATCAAGAGAGGTGTAGATCTTCTACCGAAAGAATAAAGAAGAAGAATCTTAAATCTTTACTGTAAAATGAGGGCCTGGACTTAAATCGTTAGAATATTATTTAACAATAATTATATCCATATAAAGAATGAAGACTTAATCCTTCCTAAGATTACTCTAGGACAGAAGACAAAAGCAGTATGCTATGTCTTCTGCTAAGGAGCAAAGTTACAAAAATTCCCTTCTAAAGAAGGGAGGTTGCAACCTGTGAAGGAGAGACAAAGGTAGAGGATACATTAATAGCCTGAATCTGTTCATGAAGGGTTTGGACATCAAATAATTCTAAAATTAGAATGATTCCAAATACCAAGTAGGTGATTTTGGATGTTCTCCCAAGTGTGGGCGGTATTATTATGTTGGAAATGAGTAACACAGATCCAATTATACTCCTTGTGACATCGAAGGGCTAAAAGAGATTTTAGAAAACTTACTTCATTTCTAATAAACAGTACTGCCTCTTCTAAGGCATTAACCTTAGTGTCCAGTTTCCTGTCAATTATTTCTTGAGTGGCCAATGCAAAAGAGACATTTCTAGTTAATTGGTCAGTGTGTTGGGCTGTATGTACCTCCTGGACAAGGGAGACAGTGGAAGCAGCCACAGACCCTATGATGGTGATCAGTGCAGTAATGCCCAATATTAGAGCTCCAATGAATCGCCTTGGGCATGAGAGCAGAATTAACCTCCTGTACAACCTGTAACTCATAATCATCATACCAAGAAAGGGTTAGTTTAACAGAATCTTCCAGGAGCCCTGCTCTTACAAATGGGGTCTAGATTAGAGGCAATTAATACCAACAGAACATAAGAGGAAGGTGAGTGTAAACAGGAACTTTTCGCTGTTTCCCCAGCTTTCTGGGCAGAGTAAGGACAGTTTATCTTATCGGGCCGGTGATTCCTCAAGCTTCTGCGGTGCGTGTGTAGACCAGCCAGCTTCCCGGGTGTGGCCGAAGCAGGGCTGGAGATCTCAGGGGCCAGTGTCCTTTTGAGGGTCAGTTTAAGCTGGTTGACTGGATCTGGATCACCTTGCCAGGTTGAGGTTTCTTCTGCTGAGTTGGCTTACTTAACTGTAGAGTGATGGGTCCATGGGGTGATGCCTGAAATTTTAAGAGCTGAATCCTTTGGTTATATATCTGTTAAGTACATTTCTAAGTTTTTGAAAGGGGTGACCCTCATCCTTTGAATAAGCAATCAAAGATCTGATAAAGATGAAACCTGAAACTTTTGGTTTTCTTGGCAGACAAAAGAGAAAACCTTTGCTTACATTGTCTTATCAAGAGCAGGTGAACAATACAAGAAAACCTTGTCTTTTGAACAGAGAGAAAAATGGAGTTTTAACCTTATACCAGTGTACTTTTAAAATTCCATTCATCTCAAAAAAAAAAAAAAATTCCATTCATCTCAACCTTAGTCTATCCCGAGCACACAAAAAAATCCTTTTTAAAGATTTTTCTTCGTGAACCTTCTACAATTTTCCTTTGCCTTTAAACTTTGTCCCAAAAGCCATTTCTCTCTAAACAATCAGTCTCATTTAGGACAAAATTACTTTCTTACATACCTCTTATTTTCCTATATACAGGGTTGCTTTCCTTATTTTCCATCAGTCTTAAGTACACGTAGCAGAATTTTAACTCTTAGGAAACCTTAGTCTCCCATTGAGGACTTAGTAACCAACTGAGAGGTGTTTATGCAAGAATTTTCTAGATGGTAAATTCAGGAACCAAGTAAGCACAAACCATGTTTTCCAATAGGTCCAAATAGCCTTACTTTCTCTGCAATAGGAAGTTAAAAACCCAAACCTATGTTCAGTAATCAAGACATAGATTTCCGTGGAAGTGCATTTTGTTCCTTGGCTTCGAGGGTGGGAGGAGGAGCCAATGTGCCTGAGGCACTGAGGAGGGCATAGGAACCAGTTATGTAGACCACACCCAAGCTGGTGCAGAAATAGGAGAGGGAAGGGAAGGCAGAAGAGGCAAGGTGACAGCAGGAGGCAGAGAAAGAGAATTCCCAGTTTTAAGTTTTGTCAGCTCAGAAAGAGGAACAGAATTCAGGTTTCTTTTTGTTGTTGTTGTTGTTGTTTTTGTTTTTTTGTTAGGCAGTCCATGTCAGTCTGGAGAAGACAAGGAATTTCCCTGAAACAAAAAGAGTTTCGGCAGCTGCTCGGGAATATACCTTAAAGTCCCTGTTCCGAGTTAGACTAACCACAGTTGGCTCCAATTATAGCCGTTAACTTGGAAATGAATGAGTGAGAAACCCTCACATCTACTAGGCAGAGGAACAGAGAGAGTTAACGTCCTCTTCAGTCTGATTTTATCTCAGTCAAGCCAATAAGGTCCCCTTCTCGAGGTTTCTCTTGATATCGGCTGGGTTTGGGGGGCCCTTTCCAATTCAGGCACTGATTCTTTCAGGGTCCTTGTTTAATCTGGGAATCTGGCTACAACATGTCAGATGCGGCAGATGGTTGAGGCCACCCTACATCAAAAGTGTGCCATTTTAATTTACATAATTTTATAGTTTTCCAAAAATCCCTTCTTTGTACAGTCACAATCCCATAATGCTCCCTTGAGGCGATGTTGCAAAGACAGATAAAAGGGTGGGGGTGCCCCCTCCCCTCTAATGAGGAGACCAGTCAGATGCCAGTCTGACTGTGTCCCGAAGGAGCTTAGGTGGCACTTAGCCTAGTGGTCTCAGCTTTGTGACTTACGACTGGAAACTATTCCAATGCCACCAGAGACTGTATGCCATTCACCATGGAATCGCAGGCGGGCCCACTCAGGCTCCGTAGGCTTTCTGGGACCTTAAGGGTGCCCATCTGTGGAGCCACGGAATCGAACCCGGCAGGCAAGCCAGGCCGAGTCGCACATTCACACTCACATACACACCAGAGGTTATTACATTCCCTCCCACAGAATTCCTACAGATGAGATTAAAAACAATTACAATGACAACAGGACAAAACAGGTACAGAAGTGGACACAAAACATGTTTACAGGTTACAGAAGTGGCCACACTGACGTGATGTCTTGGTGTGTCCCGGGGTGGGAAGTAGCTGCATCCAGCCTTCCACTTAATCCCCCAGACAGAAGCATGTGTGCATTCAGAAGTCAGATGGTAAATTGACTTACCTCCAAGGGTTCAGAAAGGTTACTACCACAGATTAACTGGGTCCATTTTGGGGGCGGCAAGAAAGACAAGTGTTTCCCCGGGTCCCAGGACATCTTCCGGAGCCGGGGAAGGTACAGGCAAATGAGACAGGAATTTGGAGGTCTGGGGTCTCCATAATCTCTCTGAGACCTCCAAAATATGCTGAGAGACACAGAGACCAACTGAGACCACTGAAGCAGAATTAAGAGAGTCTTTATTATTGGCCAGGACCGCACAGAGTTAACACAGCACGCTCAGTGTGCAGCCCATTATCTACTTGTGTTAAAGGCTTCTTGAGTTTGTCTAGCCAGTTTAAGGGCCTGGTCAACAAACTTCACAATTAATTATCTGATATCCATCCGGGACAGCTATAGAGGATGGGACCCTTGGCTGAAGAGAGCCCATAGTTTCCATAGTAACATTTATGGCCCTCAGATCTTGCAACATTCTCCAGTTTCCAGAATTTTTCCCAATAACAAAAATGGGAGTATTCCATGGACTATTGGAAGGCTCAATATATCCTTCCTTAAGCTGTTGTTCTAGAAGTTGTCTTGCCATTGCTATTTTTTTCAGAAGTTAAGGGCCATTGTTCTACCCAAACAGGAGCATCTGACTTCCAGATTATTGGGTCAGCAACAAAGGAAACAATGGCCTCTTCTATAAATTTGGATAGCTAATCTTCTTTTCATCCAATTTGGGTTTTATATTTATGGGAGTTATACCCTGTTGTGTTTGGTCCAACCTTTTGTTGGGATGAAGCCCCACTTGTAACATTTGATTACCGACCTTGTCATCTGGGCTATAAAGTAACATTCCCATTTGGGATAAAATGTCTCGTTCTCATTTAAAAAAAGGGGTGGAAGGAATAACATAAGGACAAAAAGTTTCTCAATTGTGTTCCTCATCTGACCATTTTAGAATTTGAGAGCTTTTTGCCACATTAGAAGCCTGTCCTATACCCACAAGAGTAGCAGGAGCATTCTGAGTTGGCCAAGCTGAAGGCCAATCTTTTCCCGCAATGCAGGAGACATCTGCTCCGGTGTCTAGAAGTCCTAGAATAGGAATTCCCTGAATCTGCAATACTTTAGTGGGCCTAGAGGCTTTAATCTCCTGTTTCCATAAGGCCTTATCGCTAGAGCCAAAGCCTCCTTCTCCTCTGGGAGCATTAGTGGCATCCTTTCCTATGTGATAAAATAAGGCAATAATAGTAACTGGGCAATTCTCTGATCCTTAAATTTTGCTTGGTGGAAGAAGGAGGAGAGACCAGCACCTTGATCTCTCCCTGATAATCAGCGTCAATGACCCCAGGGATTATAGTGATTCCCTGAAGGGTGATGGAGATCTGTCCCAATATTAGTCCCACTACTCCAGGGGGCAGGGGCCCCTTTACACCGGTGGCGATAGTTACAGGAGGTGAATCAGGCATTAGTATTCTGCTGGCGGTGGAACGGAGGTCCAGTCCTGCACTGTCTGGGGTTGCCCTATAGAGCTCGGAGACTGATTGGAATTGGCGAACGGATTGAGAGGGCTGAGGGATGTTGCCCCAATTAGTGTCGGGGCCTGGGGCTGGCCCCTCGATCCGTTTCCCTGGTCCTGAGATTTTTGGAGATTGGTTCCCAGTGGCTGGCCATTTTTGTGAAATTTAGATTTACAATCTTTGGCCCAGTGAAAGCCCTTTTGACACCTAGGGCATATAATTCTGGGCATATTGTTATTATTTATCACCTGAGGAACAGGTGCGGCGGGCAGAGAGGTAATTGCCTTTATTGTAGGGCAGTCCCTACTGAAATGTCCCACTTGCCCACAAGAATAGCAATTAAACCTTGAGGAAGGTTTTTCTCTCTGAGTACCTCCTGACTGCCCTAAAGACCTGACATATTGAGAGTATGTTTCTCCCTTTAAAGCTGCTGCAATAGCCACGCCCTGGATAAAGGCAGCACTTACATCCTCGCATTGTTTGACCTAATCAGTTAAGGTACCCGTTTTTCTTATGGGTCTTAATAAAGATTGGCAAGTAGAAGAGGCATTTTCAAATGCTAGTTGTTTAATGAGAATGTCCGCTGCCTCATCATTAGCTTGTATGAGTCTAGACACAAAATCCTCATAGCTTTCATCCAATCGTTGTCGGATTTCTCCCAAGGTCGCGGCCCTGCCTGTGACAATTGGCAAAGCTCTCCAGGTGTTATAAGCACGATCAGTGACCTGTTGAAAGGTGAACCTATCAAGATACATTTGAGCTTGAGCAGTGTCAAAATCACCCTCGTCTAGGAGTTTATTGAGGGTAATGTCTCTCCTATTCCTCCTTTTATTTAGTGCTACTCTTCTTCTAGCTAGGTCATCACATTCCGCTTTCCATAGCAGGCATTGGCCTCCGGACAGGCATGCTTTTGCAATCTGAATCCAGTCATAAGGTGTTATCCAGCGGGATACTAGGGCCTCTAGCAATATTAGTATGTAGGGTGCAAGTGGCCCATATTCGGTACAGGCAGTTTTTAGTTCCTTAACAATCTTATAGGGAAGAGGTTCCCAAGAAGGCTCCTCATCAAATTCTCCCCCAAAAGCAATGGGGAAGCAGTGAACAAAATCTGTATCTCCCTCTTTTTCTGCCTCTCTAACAGCGGCTCTGAGCCCTACTCCTTTTGAAGGCGGCATGGGAGGGAGCGGCCCAGATGGAGGGAAAGTCCCTATAGTCTGAACAGGGAAAGCCCACTTGTTTGATGTTAAGTTTGAAACCTTCATAGTGGTGGAGTTGAAGACAGTTCCCAAGTCCACCTTACTATCATTTATGGAGGCGATGGGCTTGAAAACTCTCAAAGTATCTTTTGAGGGGTCTAACGCCCCCTTTATGATAGTCAATAGAGAAAGAATTTCGACCGGGATTTTTTTAGGTGCTTGTGAAATATAATATTGTCTAATTTCGTCCTCAAGGTTATTCCAGATATCTATGCTGACAGTTCCTTCCTCAGGGAACTAGGGACACAGTTTTTGAACAAAACGTAGAAATTAAGCAATTTTTTGAGGGGACACCTTTACCCCTTTTTTTTTGTAAGCATGTTCCGTATTACATCTATAGTCTCCTTTCCTTAGACACTTTATGGCCCATAACTTCTCAAAAAACAGTTCTTTGCTTATCCACCAACTACCCGCGGTACCCTTCGGTGGAATCCTAACTGTCCTGACTAATGCAATGAAAACAACATAGTTTAAAGAGATTACCTCCAGGTCTGATGTTTGGGTACCACTTCCCAGAGACCGGCTCCAGCAGGTCCAGGGGTCCCTGAAGGATGGACAGTGTTGGCGAGGGAGGGAGGGAGAGAGCCCGGAGATTCTTTCTGATCACCAGGCAGGCATCTCTGTCCTGTCGGTTTTGGTGTCTTTATTTATAGGTCAAATGTTAACATGGCATCAGATAAAGGAATTTTTACAATGGATAGTTTTCTGTGATAAGATGTTTTTGGAAAATGTACAGAAACAGGTTTTACAGAAGTATTCTGGTAGAACTGCCCCAATTATATTGAAGTTGAGTAACTAAGAAAATAACAGGGTGTTCACATTTTAATAACACTAAGATTAAGTCATAGGCTTGCAGATACTCTTATCTATCCTCATCACAGCTGCCAAGGTAAGGGAAGGTGTCTGTGGAATGTAGGCCTCAGGGAAGGAGTTGCTACACATCATGTTAGCAAAGGTATATGTAGTAACTTATCTTCTGCCCTTATCTGTTCCTTGTTAGGCTCTTTGTCTACAGGCAAGACTTGATTTTCCAGTTATATTCTTTATGGCACTGGAGAGCCAACCATACCTTTAAAGAGTTTAGCTCATTTCCAATACATAGAATAGCCTCTTCGAGTGCATTTACCTTTGTGTCTAGTTTTATGATTTCTTGAATAGCTAAGGCATGAGAGACATTTTTGGTTAGTTGATTTACATGTTGAGCTGTATGAACATCCTGGACTAACGCAACAGTAGAAACAGGATTGTACATGTAAAGGTCAATCTTTTATGAGTAAGGGTCATTAGACTGTTCATAGTTCAAGGGAAAGTATGTAAGGAAACAGGACCTGCTGGAGACACGATGTCTGTTCCCATAATCAAAGAAGTTCCCACAATAAGTTCCTTCACAAGGTATGGTATGCAATCACTATACCAGGGCCAGAATAAGGGGACAAGTCACTCCTGATATTGATCAACTGACCTTAGGGGCCAGTGCTCAAGCAGAAATAATTGAGTGGGGGTGAATATCGGTCGTCATCTGATTGGCAAGAGACTGTGCAAACTTGCTTTAACCTCACCAGGAGTTTTCTTGACTAGTGGGCTCAGAATGGCTCCCAACACTCCTTCCTTCCCTTTCTCTCCTGGCCCCCCTCTCTTAGTATTAACAATCTCTTCCTGTTTATCTCAAGACAGGAGGTATGCTCATTTCCTAGGAAACCGGACTTGCATGATAGAAAAATCATGGAGTTGAAAGTTGCACTTTTTTCTAAACTATAGATAACAAACAGAAGATTGCTGGAGGGGAGAAAGGGGGGATGGGTTTAGTGGGTGATGGAGACTACAGAGGGCACATGCTGTGTTGTATGGAAGTGATAAATCACTAAATTCTATACCTGAAACTAAACTAAACTAAAATAAGTTTCACTTCTTTTTTTTCCCCTTTCTTTTTTTGATATTATATTTCCCTCTAGTTTTCTAACTTTGGGTTTAATATCCCTGAGTTTTATTCCAAGTGCCTTAATCATGAGTAGGTCCCTGTCTAGGGTCACATCCACTCCAAAATAAGAAAAATATAGTGCCTGGGAGGTGCGTCAGTTTGGCTTGGCTTTATTGTGGTCTTATTTTTTGGAAGAGAGCCCCTTTGCGGTCTCCTGAGGCTTGTTTAGAAGAAGGTGTGGACAGGGCAAGGAATGATATAAACATCCTTAGCAATAATAAGATATATATAGAAAAAAAACCCCACCCTTTTCCTGTATCCTTTTACTACAACTATACTATAAAAGGCTACAATGCTAAGGTCAAGTTTGGAATGCAAATTCCTTTCTAATTATTAGAAACTTTGTAGATGAAGAGAGTTGTCATACTTGACCAGTTACCCTTCATCAGGCATCAGAGAGGGTGAATTTTGTATACCTCCATTCCCAGGGCCTATGCGAAATGAAACATATTACCAGATGTAGTTTTTTAGCATGACTCTGAAATAGAGAGCATAATAAAAGCTGGAAAAGACACAGCGGATCTAAGTAATTTGCAAAGTCACGTGGCAAATGAGGGGCAGAGACAGGATTGAATTATCATTCTTAACAGCACACTTTGTATACTTCCGCTTAACCGGGACTCACGGGCAAATAGAGGCAATTAGATGGGTGGCAAGGTGCATAATCTTTCAGACATTACTTGTAACATTTTTAATCATGAGCTATTGCTGATTAGATATCTGACTTTTAAATTTTCAATGTTGTCCTTTTAGCAATTTCTTGCATATTACACATACTAAATCTCCTTTGGGAGAATATTTGAGGCTCCATAAGCTGAGAATATTTTTCAGTGTTGATGAAAATGCAGGTTTTCATTTTCTTATGAGTCTATTTCCAATATTTGATATTTTCATTCTCTCTAAAAGTAAATGGATGTTATTTTTCCTATAACTTCAAAAGAATATATATCTGAAAACATATAACCTATTTCCAGAATATAATTGAGTTTTCAATTCACACCATTTAGAAAGTCGATTACATATATATATTTTTTTGAGTAAAATTTAGGTGAGTCAATTTTATATCTTAATTAAGAAGTTTTTTTAATGAAATATAATTCAAAACTAACACCATTACTAATAATGATCTCCAACACTCCTTGAGTTACTAAGATACCTTAGGCATCATCTCGTATTTTACGACTTGTGATCCCTATTTTACAGGTAGGTAACTGAGTCCTAGAGGGGCAAGTTCCATTACCCAAGGACACACGGCTTTTGATAATGTCAACTACTGAGTGTATGATGTATGCTATCATATTTCATTTGACACATCCAAAAATTATTCAAGAAGGCACTATTTTTAAAATTTCTTTGGATTTTTAAAAACTGCCGTACCTAAAAGTTGTTTAATTTGGTTAGGGTTGCACAGCTAGTAAGTGATGGAGTCAGAAGTACTGATACTCTCATCTGAAACTTTTAAATCATGTTCCTCTCCTCCCAACAGACCCCCCCCACTAATATTTGTCCTTATATGGCAGTTTTGTATGGAATTATAGATTTTAGTGTTTTACTGCTTACTCCTTTACACTTCTTTATTGTGAAACACCTCAGGAATAGCCACTTTAAATCATACATTCTCCACTCTGCCACCAAATATGCATTTAAGTTCTTCCTAAAGGAAAAAAATGTCTTAGCATGCTGTATAAGACCCTTCACCGTAGGATCCCATCCTACTTTTCAGCTTCATCTGCCCAAGACTCCCTCCTATGCCCCACATACCCGTTAAGCTACCTTGTCATTGTGTTTGACTCTGCTCTTGATTCCCTAGATGCTCTTATCCTGATCCAAATTCCAATCCAAAAGCAGTACCTCTGAGTCCTTGCCTTTCTTAATTTTACCCATTAATACACTGCACCAGGCTAGCTCTTAACCCATCTGCTTTTGTCTCCGCACACGTCGTCCTCACCACCAATGCCCATCTTACTCTGACAAGAGCAAATGTCACCTCATTCAAAGATATTCACAAGAGTAAACCCAGTCAGTCACTTATTCATCCCCAGATGCTTTTGGGGTCTTCTGCATATATTCAGTAACATTACATGACCTTTTATTATAATTGATTCACATTATTTCTTCCACTTCTCCAAGCACCTAAAAATAGGGTCTCCTCATAATATCGAAAACAAATGGTGGCCAGAGGGGGGCAGGTGGCAGAACGGACAAAAATGAATGAAAGAGAGTACAGGCTTCTAGTTATGGAATGAATAAGTCAAAGGAGAGAAGATACAGCATAGGAAATACAGTCAATGCTATTTTAATAGCATTTTGTGGCGATAGATGGTAGCTACACTTGTGGTGAGCATAGCATAGACTTGTCGAATCACTAAGTTGCACACCTGAAACTAATGAAACATTCTGGGTAAATGATACTAGTAAGAATAGGGTCTCCCATGCCTACCATGTTGTTTGGTATTAACTAGATATGCATTAAAGATTTATTGGATCAATTAGATGTGATTTATGCCATGACATTAAATGACACTTCAGCTAAAGAAATAAAGCTAAAACGCTAGAAAAATTTGAGAATATTGTAATTAATATAAGTAGCGGTAAAGGAGATCATCAATGTATTGTTGAAGTGTTTTTATGTTTTTTCTTAAACCCAAATATGTTTCCATATTCTTTTGATAGGTTTATAGTCTTCAGTTGGAACTTTGGCCTATCAGTGATTTTATTCTCTCTCTGTGATCTGTTCCCATTGCACTTCTTTCCAAGTGATGATTGAGTTAGAATCTCACATCTTAAAAAATAATTTTAGGGGCGCCTGGGTGGCTTAGTCGGTTGAGCGTCTGACTTTCGCTTAGGTCATGATCTCGCGGTTCGTGGGTTCGAGCCCCGCGTCGGGCTCTGTGCTGGCTGCCAGCTCAGAGCCTGGAGCCTGTTACAGTCTGTGAATCCCTCTCTCTCTGACCCTCCCCTGCTCGCGCTGTCTCTCTCTCTCTCTCCTAGAAATAAATAAAACATTAAAAAAACATTAAAAAAATAATTTTAGCTCTTTCCACCATCTTTCTGTGCCGCCATAATGGTGCACATGAATGTCTCAGCAGATGCTCTCAGAAACATTAATGGTGTTGAAAAAAGAGGCAAACTCCAGGTTCTTTTTAGGTCTTCAGAGTCATATTCCAATCTCCAAGTATGATGCTAAAGCATGGCTACGTTGGTGAATTTGAAATCATGGATGATCGGGGTGCTCAGTCGGTTAAGCATCCGAGTTCAGTTCAGGTCATGATCTCACACTCCATGAGGTCCAGCCCCCCGTGGGGCTCTGGCTCTGTGCTGACAGCTCAAAGCCTGGAGCCCGCTTCAGATTCTTTGTCTCCCTCTCTCTCTCTTTTCCTCCCCGCCTCGTGCTCTGTCTCTGTCTCTCAAAAATAAATAAACAATAAAAAAAATCATGGATAATCACAGAGCTGGTAAAATTATTACAAACCTTGCCGGGAAGATTAAACAAGGGTAGAGTAGTCAGCCCCAGGTTTTATGTACAACTGAAAGATCTAGAAAAATGGCAGAATAATCTTCTCCCTTCTTGCCAGTGGGTTTCATTTTACTGACAACCTCAGGTGGCTTCACGGACCGTGAGGAAGCAAGATGAAAGCACACAGGAGGGAAAATCTTGGGGTTCTTTTTCTAGGGATGGAATATATTCAAGCAAATAAAACACCTCACTGGAATCTAATAATAATAATAATAATAATAATAATACATTTTAAAATGAACTTGTGCAAAATCATAATACCTCAGATCTGACACTTTATGTTTTCTCTTTACAGCCAGATCCTCAAAAAGAGAGACATTTTTAAAAAGGAAAATCACAAATTATTTATTTTCCTATTTATGTTCCTTTCAGACCCCTGCTACTAAAAATTACCAATAATCTATTTTTCTTCTTACTGGTAAAACCATACATTGTTTTTAGCCTTCCTTTTACTTGAACTTTCTGAAATATTTATTATTTATTACCTTTAAAGTTCACCATTGACTTTTCCATTTCTCTTGAAGTTATTGTCTCTTGGCTTCCTTAATGTCTCTCTCTCTCCTGGCCCACTTCTACCACTGTCTACCATTCAGTGTTAGTGTCATTTACTGGAAGGTCTCAGCTATCCTGTCCCTGATTCAATTCTTGGCACTCTATTCCTTTGGGTTTTTGTCTTTTCATTTTACATTCTTCTTCTCAGTGATCTTATTCATTCTCAGAAAGTTTAATTCTAACCAAAGTGTCAACAATTCTCACATACATATGTAGCTCAAAATCCTTATTTGCAACCCACTCAGAGCACACACACATGTCTGGGCAACTCCAGCTGCCTGTAGCTTGTATCTAAATTGTTGGGAGCACCATCTACAGAATGTCAGATGGAAACTAGTCAACCTATGCTCTTTCTTTCCCTGTCTTTCCACTTGTAGCCAGTCACCATTGCTTTAAACTCCATCTCCTCAGCATCTGGTTCCTTCTTCTCATTCCCACACTACTTCAGTTCAGGTTCTAATCTCACGTTTAGCTAATGCTAAATACTTAGGTATTTAGTTTCATCCAGTTTCATACTCCTTGGATTCATCTTCTTCATTATAGCCTAGATGGTTTTCTAAAAACACCACATTGATTGTGTCACTTCCTGTCAAAATCCTTCTGTAAGCCTATTTTACTGAGTTAGGATTAAAATACCTCAGTATGACAAAATAGGCCCTTTTAAACTCTCCATACTACCTCTTGTCAGCTTCCCCTCTCTCCAACTCTATACGTCAGCCAGAATTATCGTTCTCTGAAAACACAAATTAACTTGTGACCTCCATGGCTTTTCTGTCATGTGTCTGTCTGCCTATCATGCCCCAGAGCCTTAAACCTTCCCAGTTTTGCTTTCATATAATGTGTAACATCTTTTATTTGTTTGTTTGTTTATTATTCAAGTTAGTTAACATACAGTGCCATCTTGGCCTTAGGAACTGAACCCATTGATTCATCTCATATATGACACCCAGTGCTCATCCCAACAATTGCCCTCCTTAATACCTATTACTCATTTTACACACCCCCTCACCCACCTCTCCTTCCAGCAACCCTCAGTTTGTTCTCAGTATTTAAGACCCTCTTATTGTTTGCCTCACTCTCTCTTTTTACCTTATTTTTCCTCCCCTTCCCCTATGTTCATCTGTTGAGTTTCTCACATTCCACATATGAGTGAAATCATGATATCTGTCTTTCTCTGAGTGATTTATTTTGCTTAACATAATACCTTTCAGTTCCATCCATGTTGTTGCAAATGGCAAGACTTTATTCTTTTTCATCACGGAGTAGTACTCCATTGTATATATGTACTACAGTTTCTTTATCCATTCATCAGCCGATGGGCATTTGGGATCTTTTCATAATTTGGCTATTGGTTGATAGCCAATATCAACAAATTGGTTGATAATGGTTGATAGTACTGCTACAAACATCGTGCTCCTTCAAATCTGCATTTTTGTATCCTTCACAATTGCACCAAAAACCATAAAATACCTAGGAAAAAAATCTAACCAAAGACATAAAAAATCTGTACAGTGAAAACTATAGATGGCTTATGAAAGAAATTGAAAAAGACACAAAGAAATGGAAAACATTCCATGCTCATGGATTGGAAGAACAAACACTGTTAAAATGTCAATACTTCCCAAATAAATTTACACATTCAATGCAATCCTTACCAAAATAACACCAACATTCTTCACAGAGCTAGAAAAAAAACGATCTTAAAATTTGTATGGAGCCAAAAAAGGCCTTGAATAGCCAAAGTAATGTTGAAAAAGAAAACCAAAGCTGGAGGCATCACAACCTCAGATTTAAACCTATATTACAAAGCTGTAATCATTAAGACAGTATGGAATTGAGGCAAAAGCAGACACATAGATCAATGGAATAGAATAGAGAACCCAGAAATGGAACCACAAATATATGGCCAACTAATCTTTCAAAAGCAAAAGACAGTCTCTTTAGCAAACGGTGTTGGGAGAACTGAACAGCAACATGCAGAAGAATGAAATTGTTCTACTTTCTTACATCATACACAAAAATAAATTCAAAATGGATGAAAGGCCTAAATGTGAGACAGGAAGACATCAAAATCCTAGAGGAGAAAACAGGCAGAAACCTCTTTGAGGTTGGCCACAACAAGTTCTTACTGTCGCTGGAGGCAAGGGAAATAAAAGCAAGAATGAACTATTGAGACCTCATGAAGATAAAAAGCTTCTGCACAGCAAAGGAAACAATCAACAAAACCAAAAGGCAACCGACCAAATGAGAGAAGATATTTTCAAGAGACGTATCAAATAAAGGGTTAGAATCCAAAATGTATAAACACCCCAAAAATAAATAATCCAGTAAAGAAATGGGCAGAAGACATGAATAAACACTTTTCCAAAGAAGACATCCAGGTGGCTAACAAACACATGAAAAGATGCTCAACATTGCTCATCATCAGGGAAATACAAATCAAAACCACAATGAGATACCACCCCACTCTTGTCAGAATGGCTAAAATTAACACCTCAGGAAACAACAGACGTTGGCGAGGATGAGGAGAAAGGATAAATCTTTTGTACTGTTGGTTGGAATGCAAACTGGTGCAGCCGCTCTGGAAAACGGTATCCAGTTTCCTCAAAAAATTAAAAATAGCACTGCCCTATGACCCAGCAATATCACGACTAGGAATTTATAACATGGAGCATCTTAAAGTCAACTCAACTCAATGGCCACTTCCTCTCTCAAACCTCTCCAAATCTCCTCTTCCCCTACCAGAGAGAAGCAATGAACCTCTCCATTGTATCATGCACATGTTTCCATCATGGCATATATATCACAATTATTGCATACTTTTAAGT
Source organism: Hyaena hyaena (assembly GCF_003009895.1). Classification (NCBI taxonomy): domain Eukaryota; kingdom Metazoa; phylum Chordata; class Mammalia; order Carnivora; family Hyaenidae; genus Hyaena; species Hyaena hyaena. Next base: position 92,966 of record NW_024081735.1, read on the forward strand.
TTCCTCATAAACAAGGATCATATTATATTTGATATTATGTTGAAATATCATATTTGGCATCCTTTGCAATATGCCTGGAATAACATGACCATGAGCATAAGTTTTTAGAAAGAAGGTATGAGGACATTGTCTTTCACTTTTGCTTTTTATCTTCTTAATTGTTTTGCGTTTTTAAAAATGAACATAACTTTTATACTGAAAATCTGAAAATCTAGAAAATAAATGAGTATACATAATGTATTTTTATTGATTCTAAAAAAATTTTTTTTAAAAATTTCCAGTCATAATGGTGCCACAACATTATGCTGAATTGAAATCTTCTGCATTGCCGAAATATTCCCGGAGTGATTTTTGCTTTGCTATTTTTTTCTTCTTTTTTTAATATTTGTTTATTTTTGAGAGAAAGACAAACAGAGCTTGAGCTGGGGAGGGGCAGAGAGAAGAGGAAGTCACAGAATCCAAAGCAGGCTCCAGGCTCTGAGTTGTCAGCACAGAGCCCAATGCAGGTTTGAATTCACGAACCACAAGATCATGGCCTGAGCTGTAGCCGGACACTTAACCAACTGAGCCACCCACGTGCCCCACTTTGCTCTGTTATTTTTAATACTAAAATTATATTAGATCATTTTCTATCTAATTAGATCAGTTTCAATCATTTTCTATCAACCTTTGATAGTGACATTCCTTTAAATATTTGCATTATCACAAGGTAAAAACAAGGTATCATACATGAAGGGTAAGATAACTATTTTCAGAGGTTTGCCTTTAAGGCACTTCTTTGTAACCTCTACCCTTACTGTTTCAATTTCCCCTTGTAATGGAGAGGTTGCCAGATGTTTCACTGTGTTTTATCTTGCCCCACCTACCTCTCCACCCCGAGAGCTCAGCAGAATTTATTTGTACACCCTGTTCTTGATTATGCTGATCACTAACCTTTGTGAGTTTCTGGCTCTAGTTAAAGATGAAAAATGAAGTTATACACAAGCCACTTAAAACCACAGCCCTGAAAGCTGATTCTTCACAGGATTTGTAGGAGGAAAACATATCAGACCTTATTGCTCCTAGCCAGTGGCTACAGAAACTGACATCGCAAAATTGTCACTTTGCTTCACATCAGGGAGGCTAGAAGTCCCTGTATCTTCTTACAACTTAGTAGATATTTTGGTAGAAAGAAAAAATAAAGTCACATTAGTGAGTCTCAGGGTGGTGATCATTCAATGAATAGAAAGTGAATGGAAAGGTTTAATAGGAGAGTGGAAGAAACCCTCAAAGTTATTGGATAAAGGAGAAGTGGAAGAGAACAGTGGAAAAGTATGTATCCGGATTTACAGAAGCGAAGAAAACCTGAGTGTGGCCAAAAGAGAAAGACGTACTACAATATAGTCACTGAATAGGAATCTCTCTGATGGCGGAGTAACACAAATATGTTAAACAGAACACTTAGGAATTCTCAAGGAATGGAATATTGAAAGGAAACACACATTTTTGGTGTGTCTGCAATACGTGAAGGACTTTTTACATAACGTATCAACCTTATACCCCGGCCACCTTATAAAAAAGAAGTTTCATATACACAAGTGCTTAAAATAAGTCAAGGCACGTAATACTGTATACACATTTACTATCACTAGCATTTTATAAATGAAGGAACTGAGGCCCCAGAACACTTACGTAACTTGTCCAATGTCACAGACTGTAAGCAGCACAGCTGATAGAACCTGGTTCTGTATGCGTTATACTGTACTGAAAAATATATTTTGATTGCTATGTCACAAGGTGAATGATTGGAAATAGGAGCATAAGGTAGAAGCTAAATGCAACTAGAATTAAATATTTTTTGTAATTCAAATTCAATCATCTCAATAATATTCTGGTAGTAATTGATTTTTTTTTAATGTTTTATTTATTTCTATGAGAGAGAGAGAGAGAGACAGTGTGAGCAGGGGAGGGTCAGAGAGAGAGGGAGTCACAGACTGAAGCAGGCTCCAGGCTCTGAGCTGCTGATTGGATTTGACTTTCATAGGAAGCCAGGAAAAAGGAGGAATGCTGCATTAATTCTACATAAAGTCTAACCATTGTATACTGCACCTATTAGGTAAAAACAACACACCCTTAATGGGAAACCATTGTGCCCACAATAGAATCTTAGAAAAACAAACATCTTTGTCCATACCGTTTAATTTTTAAGATGTTCATATAGGTAACACGCAAGTTGTGGAACGTGCACAGTTACATGTAATTTTAAATCACAGAAACATTTTCTCTTGGCCTCATTTGGCACATTCCTTTTTTTAATTTTTTATTTTTATGTCTGTATTTTATTTTGAGAGACAGAGACGGAGAGCAAGCAGGGGAGGGACAGAGAGAAAGGGAGACACAGAATCCAAAGCAGGCTTGGAGCTGTCAGCACAGAGCCCTATCTGGGACTCGAACCCATGGACTGTGAGATCATGACCCGAGCCGAAATTGGACGCTTAACCGACTGAACCACCCACGTGCCCCTCATTTGGCACATTCCTAAGAGAGAGAGTTCATCTCATACATGGCTCAAGGGACTGGCCAATTGGGACTGTGGGAGGCAGAGTACCTTTGTGCCCAGGCTCCAGCTGCTGGATTGGAGAAGACGTTCGAGAATGCACACTCATGATGGTGTCCCCATCAGAATCCAGCATGTCCCTGGTGCTGCTGTACTTGGCCTGCATCTGGGTTCCCACAGGGGTGAGGCTCCACCGCAGTGTGATTGAACCCAAGCTGCGTGGCTTCTGTGAGCAGTACAGGAACTGCGGCACTGAAAGTTATTCCTGATGTTCTTCCCTCCCAGTGAGTAGCGGGGGAAGCCTCTGACTCCAGTTCCTGCCTGGAGAGGCCCAACCCTCTCCTGGGAACTTGGACTCTGCATGCCAAATTGCTCAGGCAGAGGGGAAATAGCGTGTGTGTTTTATTTGGGCGGTCTCCGTCTGAACAATTATTGAAGGGTTGCCCTTCTCAGATCCCTTTGGTTCATTTATTTTATTTTATTTTACAAATAGTTTATTGTCAAATTAGTTTCCACATAACACCCAGTGCTCATCCCCACAAGTGCCCTCCTCCATGCCCATCCCCCCTCCCCCCCACATCCATCAGTCCTCAGTTTTTGTCAGCATTCAAGAGTCTCTCATGGTTTGCCTCTCTCCCTTTCCCCCACCATTTCCGCCCTTCTTCTCCCCCTTGGTCCTCTGTTAAGTTCCTCCTAATCCTCCTATACGTGCACACATATGGTGTCTGTCCTTCTCTGCCTGACTTATTTCGCTCAGCATAACACCCTCAAGGTCCATCCATGTTGCTACACATGGCCAGATTTCATTGTTTCTCATTGCCATGTAGTATTCCATGGTATAGATAAACCACATCTTCTTGATCCATTCATCTGTTGATGGACACTTAGGCTCTTTCCATGTTTTAGCTATTGTGGAGAGTGCTGCTATGAACATTGGGGTACATGTGCTCCTATGCCTCAGCATTTCTGTATCCCTTGGGTAAATTCCTAGCAGTGCTATTGCTGGGTCATAAGGGAGTTCTATTGTTAGTTTCCTGAGGAACCTCCACACTGTTTTCCAGAGGGGCTGTACCAGTTTACATTCCCACCAACAGTGTAGGAGGGTGCCCGTTTCTCCACATCCTCGCCAGCATCTAGAGTTCTCTGATTTGCTCATTTTAGCCACTCTGACTGGCGTGAGGTGGTATCTCAGTGTGGTTTTGATTTGTATTTCCCTGATGAGGAGGGATGCTGAGCATCGTTTCATGTGTCTGTTGGCCATCTGGATGTCCTCTTTGGAGAAGTGTCTGTTCATGTCTTCTGCCCATTTCTTCACTGGGTTGTTTGTTTTTCGGGCGTGTAGTTTGGTGAGTTCCTTATAGATTCTGGATATTAACCCTTTATCTGATATGTCATTTGCAACTATCTTTTCCCATTCCGTTGGTTGCCTATTAATTTTCTGGGTTGTTTCCTTGGCTGTGCAGAAGCTTTTAATCTTGATGAGGTCCCAACAGTTTATTTTTGCTCTTGATTCCCTTGCTTTTGGGGATGTGTCAAGTAAGAAGTTGCTGCGGTGGAGGTCAAGGAGGTTGTTTCCTGCTTTCTCCTCTAGGGTGTTGATAGTTTCCTGTCTCACGTTCAGGTCCTTTATCCATTTTGAGTTGATTTTTGTGCATGGTGTGAGAAAATGATCTAGTTTCATTCTTCTGCATGTTGCTGTCCAGTTCTCCCAACACCATCTGTTAAAAAGGCTGTCTTTTTTCCATTGGATATTCTTTCCTGCTTTGTCAAAGATCAGTTGGCTGTATACTTTTGGGTCCACTTCTGAGTTCTCAATTCTGTTCCATTGGTCTATGTGTCTGTTTTTGTGCCAATACCATACTGTCTTGAGGATGACAGCTTTGTAGTAGAGGCTGAAGTCTGGGATGGTGATACCTCCCGTTTTGGTTTTATTTTTCAGTATTACTTTGGCTATTCGGGGTCTTTTGTGGTTCCATACAAATTTTTGGATAGTTTGTTCTAGTTTTGAGAAGTATGCTGGTGCAATTTTGATTGGAATTGCATTGAATGTGTAGAGTGCTTTAGGTAGTAATGACATCTTAACTATATTTATTCTTCCTATCCATGAGCATGGAATGTTTTTCCATTTCTTTGTGTCTTCTTCAATTTCCTTCATAAGTTTTCTATAGTTTTCATCATACAGATCTCTTGTATCCTTGGTTAGGTTTATTCCGAGGTATTTTATGGTTTTTTGTGCAATTGTGAATGGGATCAGTTTCTTGATTTCTCTTTCTGTTGCTTCATTGTTGGTGTATAAAAATGCAACCGATTTCTGTACGTTGATTTTGTACCCTGCAACTTGGCTGAATTCTTGGATCAGTTCTAGTAGGCTTCTGGTGGAGTCTGTCGGGTTTTCGATGTAGAGTATCATGTCATCTGCGAAGAGTGAAAGTTTGACTTCCTCTTTGCCAATTCTGATGCCTTTGATTTCCTTTTGTTGTCTGATGGCTGATGCTAGGACTTCCAGCACTATGTTAAACAGCAGTGGTGTGAGTGGGTATCCCTGTCGTATTCCTGATCTCAGGGGGAAAGCTCTCGGTTTTTCGCAGTTGAGGATGATGTTAGCTGAAGGTTTGTCATAGATGGCTTTGATGATGTTTAAGTAGGTTCCTTCTATCCCACCTTTCTCTAGAGTCTTTATTAAGAAGGGATGCTGTATTTTGTCAAATGCTTTTTCTCCATCTATCGACAGGATCATATGTTTTTATCTTTTCTTTTGTTGATGTGATGTATCACATTGATTGATTTGTGAATGTTGAACCAGCCCTGTAACCCAGGAATGAATCCCATTTGATCTTGGTGGATAATTCTTTTTATGTGCTGTTGAATTCGATTTGCAAGGATCTTGTTGAGAATTTTTGCATCCGTATTCATCAAGGATATTGGCCTGTAGTTCTCTTTTTTTGCTGGGTCTCTGTCTGGCTTGGGAATCAGAGTGATGCTGGTTTCATAAAATGAGTCTGGGAGTTTTCCTTCACTTTCTATTTTTTGGAATAGCTTGAGAAGAATGGGTATTAATTCTGTTTTAAACGTCTGGTAGAATTCCCCGGGGAAGCCATCTGGTCCTGGGCTCTTATTTGTTGGGAGATTTTGATCACTTATTTGATTTCCTCACTAGTTATGGGTCTGTTCAGATTTCCTACCTACACCCGTGTGAATTTTGGTAGTGGGTGTGCGTTTAGGAATTTGTCCATTTCTTCTAAGTTGTCCAATTTGTTGGCATATAATTTTTCATAGTATTCCTTGATAATTGCCTGTATTTCTGAGGGGTTGGTTGTAATAATTCCATTTTCATTCATGATTTTGTCTATTTGGGTGCTCTCTCTTTTACTTTTGAGAAGCCTGGCTAGAGGTTTGTCATTTTTGTTTATTTTTTCAAAAAACCAACTCTTGGTTTCATTGTTCTGTTCAATTATTTCTTTGGTCTCTATGTTGTTTATTTCTGCTCTGATTTTTACTATTTCTCTTCTTCTACGGTGTTTAGGGCTATCTTGTTGCTCTGCCTCTAGTTCCTTTAGGCGAGCTAGATTTTGGACTTGCGCTTTTTTTAGTTTCTTGAAATAGGCCTGGAGTGCAATGTACTTTCCTCTTAGGACTGCGTTAGCCGCATCCCACAGATTTTGGATTGTTGTGTTTTCATTTTCGTTTGTTTCCATATATTTTTAATTTCATCCCTAATTGCCTGTATGTCTCATTCATTCTTTAGTAGGGTGGTCTTTAACCTCCATGTTTTTTGGGGTTTTCCAGGCTTCCACCTGTGATTGATTTCAAGTTTCAAAGCATTATGATCTGAGAGTGTGCATGGTATGATCTCGATTCTTTTATATTTATTGAGGGCTGCTTTATGTCCCAGTATGTGATCTATCTTGGAGAATGTGCCATGCGCACATGAGAAGAAAGTAAATTCCTTGGCCTCATGATGTAGAGTTCTAAATATCTCTCTCAGATCCATCTGGTCCAAAGTGTCTTTCAAGTCCCTTATTTCTTTAGTGATTTTCTGTCTGGTTGACCTATCCATTGCTGTAAGTGGAGTATTGAAGTCCCCTGCTATTAGCACATTCTTATCTATGAGCCTGTTTTTCTTTGTGATTAATTGTTTTATATATTTAGGTGCTCCCATATTCGGTGCGTAGACATTTATGATTGTTAGTTCTTCCTGATGGATAGACCCTATAACTATTATGTAATGCCTTTCTTCATCTCTTGTTATTGTCTTTAATTTAAAGTCCAGTTTGTATGATATAAGTATAGCTACTCCAGCTTTCTTTTGATTTCCAGTAGCATGATATATATTTCTCCATCCCCTTACTTTTAATCTGAAGCTATCTTCCAGTCTAAAATTTGTTTCTTGTAGACAACATATAGATGGATTTTGATTTTTATCCATTCTACTACCCTATATCTTTTGATTGGAGCATTCAGCCCATTTACATTCAGTGTTATTATTGAAATATGTGGGTTTAGAGTCTTTGTGTCCTTTGTGGAGTTCATGCTTGTGGTGGTGTCTCTGGTATCTTTGTTCCTTGCAACCTTTCCTCAGAACGTCTCCCTCAGGATTTCTTGTAAGTCTGCCTACGTGGTGACAAATTCTTTCAATTTCTGTTTATTTGGAAAGGTTTTTATCTCTCCTTCTATTTTGAATGACAGGCTTGCTGGGTAGGAGATTCTTGATTGCATAGTTTTTCTGTTCATCACATTGAAGATTTCCTGCCATTCCTTTCTGGCCTGCCACGTTTCAGTAGATAGGTCTGTCACCACTCTGATAGGTTTCCCTTTGTATGTTAGGGCCCTTTTCTCCCTACTTGCTTTCAAAATTTTCTCTTTGTCCTTATATTTTGCCATTTTTACTATGATATGCCTTTCAGAAGGTCAATTCAGATTACGTCTGAGGGGGTGGCCTCTGAGCCTCTTGTATTTCAACGTTTACTTCTTTTCCCAGGTCGGGGAAGTTCTCTGCTATAATTTGTTCCAGGACTCCTTCAGCACCTTTCCCCCTCTCTTCCACTTCTGGGATTCCTAGGATACGGATATTGTTACGTTTGACCGTGTTGCTGAGCTCTCGAACTCTTCTTTCATGTTCCTGGATCAGTTTGTCTCTTTTTTTGTTAGCTTCTTGTTTTTCTATAATGGTGTCTTCTAAATCACTTATTCTCCTTTCTGCCTCTTCAACCCGTGCACTGGAGGCCTCTAATTTATTATGTATCTCATTTATTGCATTTTTTAATTCTTCATGCCTATTTTTATTTTCCATTCTGTCTGTAGCCATAGTTTCTTTGATGTCCCCTATGTTTTTTTTCAAGCCCAGCTATTAATTTTACCATTATTATTCTAAAATCTTGTTCAGTTATGCTGCTGATATCTGTTTTGAGCAGTTCATTAGCTGTCATTTCTTCTTGGAGTTTCTTTGGAGGAGAGGTCTTTCGTTTCGTCATTTTAGTTAGCTTTCCGGCTCTTGTTGGTTTTAAAGACCTGTTATGCTCTCTGTTTCTATGAGCGCTGCTATATCCAAGAAG